>NC_068342.1:3191102-3321717 GCF_014633365.1 Diospyros lotus | reverse complement strand
ATCAGCCTGCCACCCTTGACCGGTTGAGTACTTTTTGGCTCCCCGAACTTCGTAGATTAGAGGTTTGTGCTTCATTAAAGTTGGGTTAGCAAACAGCAGTTTGCTCTGTTGAAGTATTTATTGATATCAAGACCATTTTGAAGAACAAGCTGAAGAGTGTTGAATTATGATTTAATCTTCTCATATTCTTTCCACATTATTTTTACTGTAGATTAACTTGTTTGAGCTGGTAAATATGCAATGACCATTTTGAAAAGCAAGCTTAAAAGTGTTGGCTTATAACTTCTGTCGTCTCATTTTCTTATTACATTCTTTTTAACATAGATTGAATATGTTTGAGCAGGTAAAGGTGCCCGTGATAGTGGTTGGTTGCAAGCTAGATTTGAGAGATGACCAGGATCCAGTGATTTTGGAGCAGGTGATGTCACCAATAATGCAGCAGTTTAAGGAGATTGAAACTTGTATGGAGTGTTCAGCATTTAAACATATTCAGGTTTATTTTTATTCCTTTTTTCATCTACTTGTTTTCAGTTTCTCATTGTTAAGTTATTGCTTAAATTAACCATTCTTTTACTTCTTTAATTTGAAATACTATTATCTTGCTCGCTACTTTGTTGGAGAATGGTTTTCTTATATATAGCCTATAATATGCTTAGATGGGTCTTTTAAGTTATTTGGAGTTCAATTAACACATTTTGTTGCAAATCTGTGCCTCTTGATGTGTTTTCCAAGATATCACAGCAGGGTCAAATTCCTTTCTGTTACGAGTCATCCAACTAATTTATTGGGTGACACATGGTTGGTATGCTTGCATCAGTCTGTTTGGATTGGTGTCATATATTTTTGGCTTGTCATAAGCTAGTTGCATTTCTCTACTTGCAGATCCCTGAAGTTTTCTTCTATGCTCAAAAGCAGTTCTTTCATCCGACAGCTTCCTTTAGATCCTCGATCAGGAAGCGCAAACTCTAAACACGCCACGTGCGTGAGAGCTTTAAAACGGATATTCATTCTCTGTGATCATGACAGGGATGGTACACTCAATGATGCAGAGTTGAATGATTTTCAGGTCTCCTTTTCCTTTTACATACAGATGTTAATATATGTGAATGCACTGAATCTATATTCTGTTTGTGAAATACTATCTTACAACTGAATTTGTCTTTTTTTATCCTTTCTCTGTTCCACCTAATTCATTATATTCCAAGTAAATTTGCATACATGGGCTTAGGTTTTGCTGTGATTATGAGCCATGATAATTGTTAAGATTGACTGTAAACAGGTGAAGTGTTTCAATGCTCCATTACAACCTTCTGAAATAGTGGAAGTTAAGAGGGTTGTGCAAGAAAAACTACCTGAAGGGGTTAGTGATCGTGGTCTTACTTTGACCGGATTCCTCTTTCTTCATGCATTATTCATAGAAAAGGGCCGCCTTGAGACAACATGGACTGTGCTAAGGAAATTCGGATACAATAATGATATCAGACTCAGTGATGATCAGCTTCCACCTCCAATTAAACGAGCACCTGACCAGGTGACTTCTATAGTTGATTAAGAGCCTAGTCTTTTGAATCTCATTATGCTTCTAATGCCTGCACCACAATTTGGAAGTAAATAAGTTACTCTTGAAGCTCAGGCAGTGAAGTTCATTATTTTTATCTTTGCTAATACATTTTCATTTCTATGCCATGCCAGAGCTTGAGAGCATAATGTCCCTAAGCATTATGAATAATGTTCATTGTTGTCAAAGTTCATGTATGCTAATACCATGTCTACTATTTTTTATGCCTGAGATTGTAATGTTCTTGCACTTACTTTTAACATCGATCCCACTTTACTCTAAAAAGGGTTATTGGGTGGTTACGTGGGTGCCATAGTGCGTTGCTTTTCCTCATCTCTGATAAGTACCTTAATATTTTTGTTTGTTCTCAGTCAGTTGTTTTTTCTTTTTTTTTTCCTTTCTTTATCTGGATCTAATTAGGTCATTTATTAGTAAATAATGTATAATTTTCCGTGTGCGTCCACACAAATTTGTTCAGTGGTTACCATTTTTGTTTAGCATGAGGAACACCAAAATTAGCCTTTTAAATGGGGTGGCTTATTTTTGTTGGGTATCAACAAATACCTGTATAGGAAGGGGGAAGACCTATAATTTCTTATCAGAAGGTGCCACACACATAAAATCTTGATTTGCATGTATAAACAGAACAAATCCCTTTTCACTAAGGAATAGTTAAGCAAATATTGCATACTTTCTTCTGGGGACTCAACAGTGCATTTTTTCAGCTTAATTACCTGTCACCTTGGAGAGGCTTATCATGGCTTCTATGACTGCATAATTTGTTTGCTGGCATGCTTAAAAGAGATTAACAAAGTCATAAATCTAGTTTATCCATGTTCATCTTCTAATACTTTCCAGTTTCCGGTAATGGTGACAGTAAGTGGGTCTGACTTTGTCTCTCCTCCTAGGCTTTTCAGTTAACATAGTACTCAACCTAGAAATTTTGCTACTTTGCATCTTTGCTCCTATCCGGTTTTATTGAGGCAAATAGCTCCAACCCTTGATGTCACTCGTGATTTAGGTATGAAGACCTTTACAGTTTAAATTTGGTTTATCACAACAAAGTTAGAAATCTAGTTTATTATCATGTTCTTCTAGTGGCAACCACTGATGGGAACAAACTGTACTTTACCTAGTACTTCAATCAAACCATGATGCGTTTGGTCTGATATTACCTATCCTTCTAGGGTTTTCACTAAGCCTTAAACTCAACACCTAGAAGTTTTCAACCCCTTGATATGACCTTTACGTGTCAAACATGAGTACCATGAGAAGTGTCACATTTGGCTAGTAGAGTTGAACTTATGGTTGTTGCACTTATTCTCAAGTATTAGTTTTAGCTTAAGGTTTCATATTTATGCTGGTATTTTCAAATTAACATATGAGTAAGTTATTTTATCTTTACAGCCTGGCCTTTATCTATTGACATTCTCCTTTTCATACATTGCAGCTTTCTCTAGAACTCAATTCTTGTTCATGGGATATGTAATATTTATTTTGTACAGAGTACGGAGCTGACAAGTGAAGCACTGGAATTTCTCAGGGGAATCTTTCTTTTGTTCGACATTGATGGTGTATGTACTATTCATTTTGATACATTGTTGGAGTTTGATGTTCTTTTATTTGTTTGAATTTTCTATTTCTTTTGCTTTCATTGTGTGCCTGTTGTCTAAGAAGCATGGATAGGGAGGCAAGGCATGGCAAAATTTAATTTGCTTATACTCTTATATGTCATGTATATATACTAATATTTGGATCAAGATGGTAATTAGTAAGAAAGATGCAATTGGAACTAAGTGAATTTTTGAAAACTAATGCATGCCTGAGCTTAATAGTAACAATATTAATCACAGAACAAAATACATCCTGCAATGCTATCTCAGATGACACCCCCCTTGAAGGCTTGGACTGCAATAAAATATCTTGGAAGCTTAACCAAATACATCCTGTAGTACTTCTGAAAATCCTTAAAAGTAATCAGTAAAATTTAAAAAGTGCTCTGATATGAGCAAGTTTTAATCCAGAAGCCAATTCTAATACTCAAAAGCTTCTGCACGAGAAAAATTATACACACATCTTGTTTAGGCATGGCCAGAACTTTGTGGGAGTAAAAATATTGCTTCTTATTAAGAAGCAATGAACACGGAATGCTAGAAAGATTGCTTATATTTATGTGATAAATAAATTAATTGGGAACTGGTGTTTTCTGCTTGCTTGCTATGCAACCTCACTGTGTAAGCCATGGACTTTGGCGTGGCATATTGAAATTATTTGCATGAGATTACTTATGCATGATTACCTGTGTCTCAAGAGTGTATCTGTGTTTCTTATGGTGATTAAATGGTTTGATCAATTTTTTGCAATGGTTGTCTTTTTTGTTTTCCTGTTTTTTGTCGTGATGCAAAATTCTTTTGTTAATGATGTACTCCAATGACTTCTCTAAATCAAGACGATATGTTTTTTGTCCTTATCAGGATGGAACCCTTAAAGAAGGTGAGCTTGAAGATCTTTTTTCTACTGCACCGTAAGGTTAATTAGTACTCTTCACTTCACTGATGGATTGGGAAGGTTGTCGATGGATTGGGAAGGTTGTCCTTCATTTCACTATCACTTCTTTCTTCTAATTGATAATGCAGTATGTACACGCATACAGTACACATACACATATACATTGGCACATATAGTCCTTGTCTGGTGTATGGGTTATTTGTCTGTGTAATAGGTTATTGTGCAGTTGTTACTGGCTTGATGCACTTCATGTTACTCTGTAGTTATCTACTCCATGTGCCTACATGCTTTTTCTTTGTTTCTGCTATTTTCTTGTCATTGTTACAACATGGAATGGTTATCCTCTTGTCTGCTTTCTGTTTGCGCATCAATTTTTCCTTCTCTGTAGAGCTTCTTTGGTCAATATAATGGGATGCTGCTTGTGACCTATTTGATGGGTTTGGTCAGTGCATGAAGAGGCCTTTCTGATATAAGTGGGTTATGTCCTGATTACTTGGGTGCTGTACTGCTGTTGTGTTTGTAAAATGTCATTTACTACAGTTTTGGATGTTTTCTTTTGTTATTGTCTGTATTGTTGTTTTTGTTTCATTTTGTTATTTTTTCTGTGTCTTTTGATGATGATGAAGATTTATAAGATGTATTGGTGCATGTTTAAGATTTACTACAGTATATTGTCTGTTATTGCACCTACAACTATGTTAATTTTCCTTTCTGTATTCCTTTTATATATGAGAAAGAGTCTTGGTGGTGGAATGAGGATTTATAATAAAATATCAAAACTAAGAGAACTTGCCACACTTTACATACATATCGTAACAAAGAATACCTGAAGAGGTGGATTCAAGAAAAAAAAAGAAGGAAAAGGTAGTTATTGAAGAAAAGTCAAAAGCTCATGAAAATTTATATCGACTTGACACAAAAGATAGAAATAAGAGATATATAAATTAGCTACAGCAAGAAAAAGAAAACAAAGTATTTGAGCCAAGTGAATTGCATAGAAGGCAAAAATAAAAAGCTTCTACTAAATGAGGGGGGCAATTAAGGAGAGATGGAAGGGAGTATTTCTCGAAGTTACTCATTGGAGGTGAGAAACAGGTTTTGTGTTGGGGATTGTAGTAACTTTGAAGATAATATGAAATTCATGTTATATAGATGTATTTGTCCAAACGAAATAAAGCAAGCATTGAAAAAGATAAAGACTAGTAAAGCAGTTGGACCAAATAATAATATAATAGAAGCATTGCATGTGAGAAGGCGGCATTTTTTTTTGTTAATTAAATTATTTTATGCAATCCTTATAATAAAATAGGATGCTGTGTGAGTGGAGAATTAGCACTTTAGTGCCTATATATAAGAATAAAGGAGATGCTCAAAGTTGTGAAAATTATATAGGGATCAAGCTAATGAGCTACATTATGAAACTTTTGGAGAGGGTAACTGGATGAAGGTTAGCAAGAGAATCTTTTATGCCAAGTAGATTGAAAATTGAAGCTATCTACTTATCGAGGTGCCTAATGCAAAGTTCCAAAGGTAAACTAAAGATTTGCATATGGTATTGTTTTTGGTTGTTTCTTTCAAGTAAGTGACATCTTTAACAAGTGAATAAGAGAATAAAAAAAAAGGTTTTTATATTTTTTGGGTTAGATTACTTATTGTAGTTCTTTTTTTTTCATAAAATAACAATTTCTAGTTGGTATTTGTCTGGGGTTATAATTTGGACTAACAAAATTGAGCTCATAATTGACTAGCTAAGTGGGCACTTATTTTAGAAAACTTGTCATATGTTGTATCTTCTGATATTATCCTTACATACAATGCCTGCTTTTTGAGGCCCCGTCTAGGTTCCTTAAGAATTTTTCTTCATTTAAGATTTTTAGCATTGTATTTGTTGCCAATTCATTTAATTATGCAGTTTGAATAAGCGTGACCCATAAAATCCATATCACCACAGGAATTTAGTGATCTAGTAGTATATAATCATAATCATTGTCACATCATTGGAAATATATTAAACTTCTGTTCTATGCATTGAAGTATGATGCACAAAATATGATTGATGCTAAATACTGGGTTCATCGTTCTTGACAATTTGGTAGAGACAAATATGCAAATTTGTCCTAAGCTGGCTTATTAGGCTACTGTATTAAAAACGGACCACAATCCACATGAAATTTAGATGAGCCCTTTGTTACATGAATCTATTATGCTCTTGCTATCTTTTTATTTTGTTACATGTTACTTTTTTACTGATGTGGTAGTTGTTGCTATTGTCATCTCTTCATTGTTTAGTCCTTGGGAGGAAGCTCCATATAAGAACACTGCAGAGAAAACTGTCCTAGGAGGACTATCACTTGATGGATTTTTGTCTGAGGTATTTGTTTCCTGATTCTTTTCATTTTGGCTCATTCAACAGTTTAGCATATTACATAAACTTTGCTTGGGTTGTAAAATTTTTGTTGATTAGTTCATAAAGTCCTATCTATAAAATTCCAAATCACAGCACAAAATTAACAGTTAAAAATTTTATTGACTTATCTGTCACAGTTGTGCTGTGACAACTTCAACTCTCCTAATTCGGTGTGAATTAGAGGAAGTTGCTAGAGAACCGTAGAAATAAAGAAGACGAGATTGGAAGAGAAAAAGTAAGGGAGGAAGAGAGAAAATAGAGAGAATAGGAATCTGATTTGGATTAAATTCTTCGATACCGTTACAGGAGGCTGCCATAGTTTATATAGTAAACTCGTGGGTGCTGCCACAGCAGATCACCTCTCCTCTTAACAGACTATTTTGTCCTATTCTAGCCCACCCTTTACACCTGGCACAACTGTCTAACAAACTACTACCAGCTGGAAATATAAAAGCTACAATTAATAGCAGTAAGGAAAACAACTAAATCTACTCAAACTCTGCAACAAAATTGGCCCAAATTTTGGCCTTCCTTTTGTTTTGTGACATTATCTCATAATTCTCATTTAACACTGCTGGTGCATGTTTCATGTTTAATATTTACACAGCCAGTTCCAACCTCAGATGAATGAGGTGGATTGTGCTTGGTAGTTTACAGTGACCATCTGTGGCTCCCTGTTTAGGGAGGGTAGGTACAGGATTGGCATTTAGGATATTGTGAATATTGGTTGCAAAATCTGGAAAATGAAGTTCGAGTTCTGAATCTTTGACTGTTTTCTTCCTAGTAGAGGAACAACACCTGCATCCTAGTGTGTGATATGAAAATTAGGCTTACATCATGGCTCATAATTTTATAATGGATACTTGATCACTAACCTATGCAACAAAAATATCGAGTCCCTTTAATGAAGTTTTGTGTTATGGTGCAATAATAATGTGGAAGAACTCATGTAGTCTAACAAATTAGATAAACATTGTATTGGTGAACCATAGTAATTCAGAGGGGCACAAAACATCTTTTTACCATTTTGGCCAGACATTGCATAGCAAGCTTTCTATGATCTGGAATCACTTTTTTTTGGTCAGATGTACTTCAATTTTGAACTACTTTCCAAGCTGAGCTGCTTCCATTAAGCTTGAGCTTTAAACTAAATAAGTTCAAGCACTATTGTTCTTTTGACCAAGACCTACCAAGTTATTTCTAATCAATTGGCAGTTGGCTGAACTTGGATTGCTTATTTCCATGTGGTAGATTTTCCATCTTGTTATAGTGTCTACACTGAATTCGAGGACTCCTATTTCTTTGATGAATTAAATAAAACATTTATCCGAGCCATTGCCATTTGACAGCAGTCTTCCAGTCTAAAGTGTCCATGTTTTGAGGTGTAGCACAAGCATCAAAATGCAGAATTATCTCATTCTGCAGCCATTATGGCACTTCCAAATTCGTGTTTGTTCAAGCTTACATGTATTCTGATTTTTCTGACAAGTTTCTGGTGTGCAGTGGGCTCTTATGACACTTGTGGATCCAATTCGTACCATGGAGAATCTTATATATATTGGATATGGTGGTGATCCTTCTTCTGCCATTCGTGCCACTCGGAGAAAACGTTTTGATCGGAAAAAACAACAATCAGACAGAACTGTTTACCATTGTGTTGTTTTTGGGCCAAAAAGAGCTGGAAAATCTGCATTATTAAATTCTTTCATTGGAAGGTACTTCTTCTGAGTTGATATCTGATAATCTTGTTTGTCTTCTGCAAATTTATATATTTATCTCTGATGTACATGGTATTTAGCCATATTTTTGTTAAGTTTTGTGAGTTATGTTCTTGATGTCCAAAATGTAGGCCTTTCTCAGATGATTATATTCCAACCACTGATGAGCAATACGCTGTTAATGTTGTTGATCTACCTGGGGTAAGTGCTATTCGATAACATACCTTGTTCTCAGCCCCCTCCCGCTTACATTATCTATGGGAATTAAGGTGTGGGACATGAGTATTTCACTTATTTGTTGATGTTGGTTTAGTGTGCAACAATATATGTTTTTTTTTTTTCCCGAGGGAGGTATATTTTGGGTGAACTCATTTGAAGGATGAAAATGGGCCTTACCTGGGTAAAAAAAATGGTGAACTCATTCTACTGAAATAAACCCTGGCTTGTTATTCAAATGAGTTTGCTGGAATAAGTAGCCACGGTGATGTATAATGTGTAGGAAATTAGAGAAAAGGAATTGTAACCCCTCAACAAGCCATATTTATAGACTTGATAAAAATTAAAAAGTATCTAGAATGTCAAACTAATCCTACTTGATATACTAATTCAGTACCACTTAAGTCTTATCATAAAATCCATTGTAAGGTAATAATGTCAACAATCGGTATCAATCAATCAGAGCAAGAGATTGGGATTGACGTCCTTTCCTTTTTCTAGAATAGGAATGTATATTGCTGTATCTTTCTATCTTTGAGTTGTATCCTAAGTTGTATAGTTTTCAAAATAGATTTAGAAACTTTCTTGTTTAGTTTTTTAGGAGTTTCCTAACTTAGCAGGGAGATTGTTTATATATTAGCATGTATCCCATTGATTTGAATAAGATTGAAGAATTATTTTCTCCATCCTTTAACAAATAAAAGCAAAATACATTGACATAAAATTGAGAAATCCTAATAATTGTTGAATTATCTTGGGAGTCCCACCTTGACTGCATCAATCTCCTCTTGTTAAAGAAAATTCAAACTCAAAGCACAACTGGAACTGCTCTATGAGTCGCCAGAATCACCGTCAGAATCGCCTGACCTGCTCACCTTCAAAAGTCGAACAAGAATGTCTGATCAGCTGCTCTGCTTTGCCTTCAATTCTGTGCCAAGTATTTCTGTGTGCTGGTTCTTGTGACTCGATCTACCTCAACTACCTTCAAATCAAATCGAAATCACAACCGAGGATTAACCTAGCTCTGATACCAAATTGTTAGGATCCTAGGGTTTGCCTAGGGTTTCAGCAGATTTTAGGAAGAATTAGGGCAGAATTAGAGAGAGAGGGAAAAGCAGAAGTAACAGGGAGAATCAGAGAGAATTAGGAGGGAGAAAGAGAGGAAGAGAAGCTAAGGGAGAGAAAGAGACAGATCCGAGAGGGAGAGGGAGTTCGGAGAGAGGAAATCAGAAGATTCAATTGATATTTCTGAATGAATGCATCTACAACCGCCCTAGTAGCTTTATATATATAGCTACTTCTCCTATGCCAGGATTCTATTATAAAGACAAAATAGAAAATACAAGAAGTAAAATAACTACTGCTGACAACATAACAGAATTAACTACTCCTCCTCGGAATAATCTGTTACACTCAACCCTACTGTAAGCTACTATACCCTAGGGTCCTGACAGAATCTTCTGTTTCTTTATTGTTCCGTTAATTTAAGTTTTTCTTTCATTAAGTTGTTAAAAATAAGGACTGCATAAAACTTTGAAAAGATGTCATGTTGTGTCATGGGACCTGAGATTCTGCACACTTCCAAATACTTGTCTTAACACTTCTTGAACACTTATAAGGAAGACACATGTTCATCATTTAAACAAATTAGAGCCACATTACAAGTTCAAAATTATAGATTAAAAAATATTGCGGGCAATGTGGGTTTATATCTATTGGACCTTGCTCTAAACTTTAATGTCAGGAAGTTGTAAGCCCAAACTTTCAACTTGTATGAATAGGGCTTTTCTTAAATATACCTTGGAAATTTTTGTTCATATTTATTTCTTGTGTTTAAATTTATCTCAATATAGAGTGGTGTGTCCCAATGTTTTTGATAGTTGCCAGACTCACAAGGCTGTTTTTGTGTCTGTGCTTTATGCATATGGTTTGTCATGTTGACAGGGAACTAAGAGGACTCTTGTACTTCATGAGATGCCTGAAGAGGGAGTTCAAAAGTTGTTGTCTAAGAGAGATACTTTGGCAGCTTGTGACATAGCAGTGTTTGTTCATGATAGGTAAATTAGTTGCCATTATTTTTTTTCCAGATTTTGTGAAGGCTGATGGTGCTTGTTTAAGTTGTTTGTAAATATTTTCTTGATCTGAGAAACTTTGAAAACAAAAATTGACATTTGAATATGGATGTCGTTCTCCACAATAATTTTGATGTTGTGGTATTTATGCATTTAGGTGTATCATTAGGGTTAAGGTATGATATTTATGTATCGTGCTTTCTCGGCATAAATATATAAACAGAGGCAACCATATTGGACGTCTAGCATTTTTATGTTTTGTGTAAACTTTACAAGATGTAACATGTCAATCTGTTGTAATGATCTACCATTCATATTGTTTGATTGTTTTGAGCATGTTTTTATATGTTACGGAAATGGGCCCTGTTGGTTCATCCTACGATGGCAATTTCAACTCGATATGATGGATATCCAATAAATCCAGTCCATTACGGGAGGATGTAGACTCAAAATTTTATCTGATGGGGTGGAGATAGATTGAGAAATAAAAATTCCATTCATGGATCAGGTGCAGGGGGAAACACCTTCGACCCATATATATTCCTAATAAACAATTGATTTTGTTTTATTATATAATCTATATATCTAATAACTAAAGCCCAACCCAGTTCAGATTCTTATTATTCACCAATTAAGCCCACTGCATATAGGCCCACCAATCTGTGAAGTGAAACAAATTACAAAAACCATCATACATGTTAAATTTGTTTGAGAATTTGGGATAAAATTGAATAAATATATATTTTTAATTTAAATCGAATGGGTAGATGATTATCCTTTATCGGACAAGTATGGGGGTAGATGATATATACATTATCCTTTACGGGACAAGTATGGGGGTAGATGATTATATACATTATCCGACAAGTACGGGTATTAGGAAGGGGGTATGGGTACGGATAATGGTGAAGGTACATTCAGTTTATTGCCATCCCTAGTTCATCCATCAAGCTATTGATGAGGTCTAGTTGTCATAATACCTCCCACATTTCCTTACTCATTAGAGATGCCTAAGCATCAACTGCACTCGCCAAAAATTTGATTGTCACATGAGCCATTTGGCCATCGTCAATGACTCTTTTGGCTCACCTCAAGTAGATCTATTGATTGAGGATGTTATCCGTGGAACTAAGCCAGATGTTCAAAATGGAAAGTATGTCCGACATGTTATGTCATGGTATGGTTCTGCTAAAGCTAAAGGAAGTTTTTATAAGACAGAGAAGTCTAGTTTTGTTGTATGGCACACAATGTTGGGTAGTAAAGCTCAACATGTAGAAAATATGTGTAATTGAGATGAGGATCTTATGATGAATGTGTGGTCATACAAGAAAGATAGAATTAGAAATGAGATTCCTTGTAATAAGGTGGTAGTCTCTTATTGAAAATTAAATGCATGAGACACAATTAAGATAGTTTTGTCATGTGAAAAGAAGAGCAATAGAGAGTCTTGTGAAAAGTGTGGATGGAATGAAACAAGTTTTTAGCAAAAGAGTTAGAAAAAGACCAAGGAAAACTTGGTTGCAAACCTTTAGTTATGATATGACTTATAAGAGCTTATAGAAGACATAACCATAGATGAGTTAGAATTCATGTAACCAATCCCACTTAAATAGGATTAAGGCTTGATTTGTTGTTCTTGCATAATAAGGAAATCATTAATTTTATTGAGCAGGATTATTTGTATTTTGAATTGTTGTTTTTTTACAGATTCTATGATATATTTTAAGTCTGTTTGGGTTAGTATATAGGATTACTTCAGAAGAGTTCTAGGTGTTCCAACAAAATTCTACAATGAAGATTGAATGAAATTTGATTATTTAAGAATTCTTAACCTCTCTCTTCTCTAATTTTTCTTTCCTTTCTTCTCCGATTTCTTTTCAGTCTCTGTTCTTCTCTGGTTTCTTCCTCTCTCTTTTTCTTATTCTTCATCCACATCAGTTTTTCTTCTAGGGATTAAAGAAATGAACTTTAAATAACAGGTAAATAAATAAAAGTAGCAAGCTCGACGCATACAAGGCATGCTAATGAACCACCTATGCCCTTTTTACACCTGGACATATTTAGAGGGGCTTGTAGAATTCATGAACTAAAGCTAGTAAAACAAAGTATGAAGAGGAACAAGACATATGCTGCTGGCTAGAAGTTTGAAGCGCTCTCTCTTTCTCCCCCCTTTCTTTTTCTAATGAAGAGCCTTTTCAGTTTTTGAATTTAGAACTCATATTTGTGAGTATGATACAATTCTCTGTTACTGCTATGAATAATCTTTTTCCCAGTTCTATTTACTCGTAGAAGTGGCTCTTCCACCCCCGCCCCAACATCTAACTTCGTTGATAATGTAGTTTCTACCAAAAAAAAAAAAAAAAAACTGTATGTTATTGATTCACGGAGATTATATTTACTCTGGCTATTCTGTCTTGGACGCCCAGAAGTGTTGTCCCATAGAGGTGTTCAAGACTGGTAGCTTTTGCAAGTTCATATCAATTTTCACTGCATTTTCATTTTGGTCTTCTGAGACTTGATGCTTTGAGTTCTCCAGTTCTGACGAGTACTCATGGAAGAGAGCAACTGAATTGCTTGTGGAAGTTGCTAGCCATGGGGAAGTGACTGGCTATGAGGTGCCTTGCCTCATTGTTGCAGCTAAAGATGATCTAGATCCATTTCCAACTGAGATACAAGATTCCACAAGGGTATAGATCTTGACTACTGGCTATATTTTCTTTTCATTCTGACGCGCACACATCTCATTATACTTTATGTTATAACTCTTGTTTGAGTGTATCCATGGTATATTGTTGGGTTCTAATTATACTTTTGTTTGGACTTGGGGGATTTGGAGTATCCCATAATTTGCTGAGTCAGCAGCCTCATTATTGTACTCGTCTACCCCTTATCTGCCATATTTGTTAAAGCAGATATATTGCTGTTGAGTTACCTGTCAAATGCATCATTGTTGGTTGCTAACATGTTAATGAATTTTATAGATCTTAGCTCAGGCTGAATGTGATATTTGGCTACTAGGACATGTCCTCTTTTGACCTGATTGTCAAGGCTGGTAGAAGTAGAACACAACTTCCTATCATACTGAAGTAATAAAGGCTGTCTGCCTTTATAAGTTTTTATGGTTCTGGAGCTAAAACAATCATAATAGAGAGCTGAGAGGAAATTATAACTTCATTTGTCTTGAAGGATTTATGGGCGAGTATGGTTCTGCCCCGTTTTCTTGTATTTGAAAGAGAAAATGAATTTTCTGTTTTGATACATACAAAAATGAACCTAGCAACATGGGGAACCTTGTGAACCGGGGACAACCCTTTTTATCTGTTTACTCATTGAAGAGTAGTTATTCCAGTTATCTTTCTGTCACTTGCAACATCTTGGACAAAACAATTTCTGTAATCTGATTAGCTATTGGTGCACTGGTTTTATGAAATTTTGGTGACCAGCTCAGTATTGTTTTATACAGTCAAGATCTTATAGCAGCTATGCAATATACCCACACTCTGTGTTTTTGCCTTTTGTTTTCTGTTGTTCCTGTTTATGTGATAATAGGAAAGAAACTAGTATGACTGTCATAAAATTAAATTGTTCTTAGCTTTGTTGTTCTTATTCATTTTATGGTTCCTCACCTTTTTTTTTTTTTTTTTTTAACACTTTTGCTGTAAAATTTGATTCCCTAGGTAAGTCAGGATATGGGAATAGAGGCTCCTATACCTATCAGCACAAAGCTAGGAGATCTTAATAATGTTTTCCCAAGAATTGTGAATCCAGCTGAGCACCCTCACTTGAGCATTCCTGAAACTGAAGCTGGAAGAAGCCGCAAGCAATACCATCGGCTTATCAACCGCTCTCTGATGTTTGTATCAGGTATGTCAACATTTAAAAATGCCAGACAATAACTCTGTATCTGATATTTGTACGCACTATCATCTTGTGCTTGTAGAAGGCTTATTTAGCAAGTCACATGAGCAGGCGTGTTGAACACATTTACAGTGTCTACTTTGGAATGTCCATGCTTAATGGCTATTAGATGGCTCCTCTGCTTTCTTACAAAGGCTATTATTACTGGGTCAGCTCAAATTAAGGATTGATTATAGATGTTAGGGGAGCTAACATATGAGCAGATTTTGAGTCTTCGTAGAGAGAGAATGTATCAAACGATTCTGTCTGCTATTATATATAGGTGCATCTATTGGTGAAATTCCCTTTCTATTACATGCACTCTTGTTATAATCCATTTCTCATCTTAAGCTTTTTCTTGGAAAATTAATACTGGATTTTCTTGTTCTTTCCTTGTTACTAATATTGTCTTGTAACACTTCAGCGGGAGCTGCAGTAGCCATTGTTGGGTTGGCGGCGTATCGGGTTTATGCAGCAAGGAAAAGTGCTTCCAGTTAAAAGAGTGAAGGTTTATGGGCTCCATTTTAATAGGTTTACCTCGCCTTAATTATCTCAGCATGGCTCTTTTTGTAAAGAATTTGTAGGTTTCAGTTCTAAAGAAGCATATATATATATATATATATGTATAACATAAAAAGCCTCACCTTAGCTCTTAAAAGTTGTTTTTAGTGGGTCTTGGCATTGGTGATTTCTAATGCTGCAACAAAAAAAAAGAAAAAAGAAAAAAAAAGAGAATTTTGAAATATAACATCCAAGCTTGGTGAGGAGAAGCCTTCCAATATGGAATCACGGATTGCTAGAAGTAGATTTTTTTTTTATTTGAAAGTTGTTATTGCGATTGCCATTTTTCCTTGGTAATTGCATATTTGATGATGTAATACAATAAACTATAAAAGGGTTAAATTTTTAATTTTATTTGATTATCTAATTTGCCTTTCATTTTGACGGTAATCATCTCGGCTGGCACAGCTGCCATTTCTATCCAAATTTGGGTACAAGGAAGAAGCACTCTCTTTTCATGCATATAACGTTAGGTTTTCCTCTTTGGGACTTTTAACAATGCAACGGATTGAATTCAAAAAAGCAATAAAAGGGTCCGTTCTCAAATAAATAAAATAGTTTTAGTTATGAAATATTGTCATCTTGACGTTTAATTCTATCCTGTTTTCTTTTCTGCTTCACAAATACAACACATTAATTATCATTGAATCCCATTAATAAATATCGTATGTAAATTAGAAAATTGTGCCAGAAGTGTCTTCTGGACATTGTTAAGTCAGAGCTTAAAAAGCGTAAAATTAGGTTAAGTTGAGTATTTTCTAGTAATTTGACCTGGAAACTGTAAGGAAAAAAATAAATAAATCTGTCCATCATGTAAGACAGATGACGGATGGTAATGTCTCACCACTTTGAAGGTATATTTTGATCCAAAATTTTGTAAAAGTGATTAATTGGGCATAGTCTTTGCAGATATTACTTGTCAATTAATAATACCAAATAATTGTAATTTTTTTTTTTTTTTTACTTCTCGATAGCTTCAATGACGAGTAGGTGGTAGACAGAGATCTCATGTTCGAAACTTTTTGAAGGCATTATATAGAGGTTAAATTATGATTTATCTAAAAGTGAGTTGTGATAAGATTCATCTTTTCAAGAGTAATAGAACGTAAGTTTTGACACTTTGAGTTATAAAAAATATATATATTTTTTATAATTATTTAATATTATTATACATGTACAATTAATGTGTAATATGAAATTTAATCGGATGATGTTAATGTTATTACCACTTCAAAAAATTGATTGTCCATGTTAACAATTTTTTTTTTTTTTTTTCTCTTCGAAGCTGTGGTTTTGATTTAATTTCAACCAGTTTTCAGCTTGTTGACGTGGGCCAATGGACAAGAAGTCGCACAAGAAGTGGGTGAGGTCGGCCATACTGTAAAGTTGCTCGGCATTTATCTGCTAATAAGCCGTTTTGATGAGACCCCGAAAAAACAAAGTGAAGACCAAAAAGAAAGCAGAAAATTTGTGTATTATTAATGAAAGGGACGATGAATTTGACCGTTGGCGATAAAACTATCCGTTACCAACGTTGAACCTGAAACCCCCTTTGTCCTCGAACCCCCCCTTTACGCCTTCTCTTCGGAGAAATAGTGAGGTCGTCCCCTCCACTCAACACAGACGCTCCGAAAAGAGAGAGAGTGAGGTCGTCCCCTCCACTCAACACAGACGCTCCGAAAAAGAGAGAGAGAGAGAGAGATGGTGGCCAGAACCCCACCAAAGCAAAGGAAAATGGTGGCTCCTCTCAACCCCACCCTTCTCCGAGAAACTGCAAACAAGGTATACCTCTATTTCTCTCTCTCTCCCTCTATCTCTCTCTGTCTCTAGGTTAATAATCTTGGGAAGTTTAAGATAATCATTGATGGGTTCCTTATTATGATTCTGGTTTTTTGTTGCGTCGGTGAATTAGGTGGAGAAGTGTATGGCGAGATTGCAGGAGCTTCAGTACGCTGTCGCCGGCGGCAATAAGGTGATCGCCGGCGTCAGCCTCAGCCCTCGCAGTACCAGAGGCTATCTCAAGACCAGCCTCCGGTGCAAGCAAGAATCTCTCAGGTAAATAAATAAATCGATTTTGCTTCTTCTATCACATCAAATTTCTAGACTTTATGTACTCAAAACTGCGTTTCTCTCTATTTCCTCTGCAAATTAAAGGATCAAGAGTGCCAGATCTCCACCCGGAAAATTCCCCACAAATACAGGTCTCTCTCTCTCTCTCTCTGAAACCCATTATCAAATTGGGGTTTGGGTTCATTTGAGACTCTCTTTGTGAACATTATTTGATTTTTTTTTTTTTTTTTATGGAGGGGTTGTTGATTGTGCACTACTGAGTAAACTGATGTGGTCAAATTGAGTTTTGAGGTCATGACTGGATTGTCCTCTTCTATACAGGGGAGTGGCAACGAATGTCATTGCCGGCGATGCTGGTCGGAGAAACGGTGGGGGAAATTCTGCAGGCAAGTCAGTTCGCCAGAAAAATAGTGGAAGCAGTGGTTTCCAAAGCCAAGAGACCATCACCGTCGTTAGAGGCTGACCCAAGAACTCCGGTGGACCTGCGGCGGAGCCAGAGGCCCAAACCGCCAGAAGCCAAACTCCAGGCAAGAAGAAAGCAAGAGAAGCAAATCACGCTGCAATCCATGAGGTCCGAATCCAACGAACCACCACCACCCCTCCAAAGGGCCCGCTCTCGTCGCATTAATTTCAAGGCGGCAGCATCCTCGCCGCCGCTCAACGACCGGTTTTTGGCCAACAGAGTGTCGCCCAGAAACAGGCCATGGGGCAGAAAGACTGTGCTTTTTCCCAACCCATTGTTCCACTCGTCGCCCACTAAAAATCACCACAAGTTCTACAAGACAAAGTCGCCCATAATCGCCAGAAGCCACCCTAAAACTCAAACCCCACACAAGTTCTTGATCAAGACCAAGCCCAAGTCGTCTCCTCCCTCAATGGCCACCGCCAAAGTCCAAGTTAGAATTAGGAGTCCGCCGAGGAAGAGTCCCTCCTCCACTGCGGCGAAGCTTCGGCGATCATTTTCGCCGTCGAGGCTGGCGAGCAGGCTCATCTCCCCCCTGAAGCAGAGGCCGGGTTTCTCGATGCCGGCTCGGAGGTTTTGATGGGGAGGCCCAATTCTGTTTGTTTTGGAGAGTGAATTTTTGTTTTCATTTTTTGTGATATTTTCTCGATGTCCGTCCATATGAACACGTTCATGTTCATGTTCATATTCGTGTGTTGGTGTCAGATTCGTTCATTTCTTTCTTTGTTGCCTGCGTTGGCCAAATTTTATAGAATAATGAATTATATTATAACAGATAAAACCTTTACCCTGTATTCAACCTGACATTTCTTCTCTCAATGCATCATTCTAGACAAAGATGAAGCTTCAATTGCCATCCATATCAAAAGCCTCTCAAGTATGGAAGAAGAAAAAGAAGTGTATTTCCAGCCATACTTTTGGTGTAAAGCACAATAAAACTACAACAGCTTGGCCTTTCAAACAACATACAAGGGCAAGCACATGAAATGAGAAGCTGTATAGCGTTGGAGGTTGCCAGGGAAAGTGGGTGTGGTACTGAGCTGCACACCATATGTGTAAACTTGAAAAATCTTCCCAAGACGTGTTAGTGCACAATGCGAATCATGTGGTCCTTTTCCTTGGTGATCACCAATCAGCAAGGATCATCAATCATCCTTGCCCGGGGATGCGAACCTTGATCTTTCTCTTGGTCGATTCAGAGCTCGGTCTTTTGGTGACGAAGTTTTTCCCCCCACACCAGCTTGGCGCATCATCTCTGCATAGAAATGCACATGTATTCCAAGTAGGGTTAGAATTGCGTGCATCTCAAAACCTTGAAAAAAATCCATAAAACTAGTTGAAACTGACCTCTCTATTATATTAGAAGATTATGTATTGCGTTCCAAAGCTTTAAATTTCATATAAACCAAGTACTCCGCTAATCTATATTGAATTAATTAACAATGAGACCTAAAACTCTAGAAATTAAGACTAGCAAAACTTATCCAAATTTGTCCACACATGGTTCCACGTGCAATGAAAAATCCTAAACAACACGAACATTGCCAGTGAGCATTGATTTCTTAATACGCTATGATGACATGTTAACTATACAAAAAAATATATAGGGTGTATCGGATTAAATTAGTTATTTGCCAGCAGCTAAACATAATTTCCAGTTTACATGTCTACCCTTTTCTAAATAAAGAGAATATGCTGCATTGCTGCCAGTTATCAAAGTTTGGTAATCATACATAAACAAAGGTTATTTTGGGTATAGTAAAATTTGACAAGATATTTGCAAACAATTTAACATCCTGTCTTTGTATGAGAGTATAATTAAACACTAAATCCTTTACATAATAGCATAGACATTAACTTGAAATCGATGTCACATGATCCAAATCTCAAGTTTCTATAGATGACTCTTTTAGGAGGAAAAGTAAGTAAATTACAGCTAAATTTCTTGGGCAAGTTCCTATATTTAATCCAATAGTATAAGGGAAAATAATTAAAAAAGAAAAGAAAGAAACATATTAATTAACAGGTGTTGATATATTTTCCTGTAAAAATTGACAATATACAATTACATAAAATCCAGTCAGGATACAGCCACAGGCATCCAATCTGAACCACAAAACTTCAAAATGTCCCCATTCTGACATCAATCTATGACTACAAAACCAATCATCGGTTCTTGACTTCATTTAGATTTGCAGAATTCTTATGACTAAATGCAATGATTAATTCAACTGCTCTTGTGGATCATCATTCTTCCAAATTCAAGCCTAAATGATTTCTTTTTTGTTTTGGCGCTAACTCTAAACGCAATGATTTTGGAAAATCCTTTTTCTTCAATTTAGGATAAGATGAAATAATTTGTGGTAAAATAAAGAGTCATCAGTCTACCAAGCAAGAAAGCATTACAGAGTGGAATATGGCTTACACATAAAATTATGTTAAGAGTTAGAAATACATACCCCTCTTTCGTTCAAGCTCCTGGTCCAGTTCCTCTTTCCATTTCTTCTGTCTCTCAGAAAAGCTGACACCATTGACACATTTTTCTATTCAGCTCACTCAATATCCAACTGAGACAGACATATGTCGATAAACTCACGCACACAAGCAGAAGCTAAAATAAGCATTAGCTCATAGACTAACCTTGGGCTACTCGGTTGTTGATCACCATCAGATAGAGCCCCTTTCCTATCATTAAGCTGAGGAGACAGAGTGTCCTGCAAACTCTGATTATTTTCACAGCCAACATCTGATATACGCCTGCTAGAAATCCCAGGACTAGCATTACTAGTCCCGTCAATTGCTGCAGATGGAGTTCCAATTGGAGCCCTACTGGGTGATCTACTTTTGGGGGGTAATTTCAAGTAGTTTGGACTGCTTTCTTCACATGCAGTGTCAACTAAACTGGGAGAACAAGAAGCATTCAAACTGTTGTAGAACTCCTCATACAATGGCGTCTGGAGTTTCTTTAGTTCTAGAGCCTGAGGTAGTGAATAAGTCATAACAATGTCAGTGCAAACAAAAAACTCAAAGCCTATTAATGATGGCAAAATTTAGCTTTACCATAACAACATGCCAAGCCTTTATAATTATGCCACTATGTGATAATGAACTAAATTTTCCTTTACCTAAAAGAAAAAGAGGGAGAGGAAGAAGAAGAACAACCACCTTATCATCCAGAAAAGCCCTTATCTTAGACTCAGTAACCTCATCATCATCCTCAGATAGTGATGGTCCACAGTGAAATGAGAAATCACTGCTCCCTTTTCCAGATGGCACAGAGTTACCAGTCAGTTTAACAACTGACTGGTAACTCTGTCCAATACTCTTGTCCAAATTCAATCCATCTTCATCTTGTCCGGTACTCTTGTCATTTTTGCACCTCCAGTCATCAAAAGGCTCGGACATAGGGTTAAAACTCTAAAGAGGAGAAATCATACAGGAATTATAAATTCATGAAGATCATTTACATTAAGAAAACCACCAATTTTTTGGACAGCTTAGCAGTTCTATACCTCATCAAAATTGTCAGGCATCAAAACTGAGTTCAACTTTACTTCTCTACCCGACATAAAGCCATCATTCTCATCAATCTGACACGTGCCATCTTCACTATTATTTGTTCTCTGTATATCTCTACTTCCAGATAATTTGTCAAACTTCAAACTTGAGCAGTTCAGACTACCCAAATTACAGATATCCATTGTGCCAAGGCTAGTGGTCATGCAAGTAGCACAGTATTAATACCACATCCTCACAAATTCAGAAGACACCAAACTGATGTACTTACTAATTTTCCTGATTTGTCCTGGATGATGGGTCAGTAGTTTCAGGATTTTCCTGATGTTGAAAATTACAAGTAAATAAAATTTTCAAATATATACAACATAAGTGCAGATATAAAACATCTTTAAATTAGACTAACCATGGTTGAAGTACATAAAGGATACTGCATGGACTCTTCAGTAACAAAAGGATGCTGCCATGTTTAGCAGAGCAGAATTATTAAGCAATGAAAAAACTGGCTATTGTATGATAAAACTTGCACACCAAGAAAAAGGAACAAATGTTTCATTACTAGTTTGGTACAAAACTTGGAACTAGTATAGTATCATCCAATTCAAAATCACCTGGAGCAACTCAGATGCAGTTGGCCTCAATTCCGGCTCCCTGCCAAATAACTGTCGGTTCACATAAAATGGTACCAAAAGGCAAATAAATAACAAAAGTTGTAACAAACAAATCTATAAGAAAATATATAGGTGGTGTTGTGAATCAACAAATTGATAAAGCATCATTTCCACAATGCCTTTTTAAGCAATCACTATCAAATAAAAGTAGCAACTATGGAAATCAAAAAATCATGCACTGCACATGCCCCAACCATATTACTCCAAATAATCATGCACTGCACATGCCCCAACCATAGAACAAATAATCATGCACTGCACATGCTCCTTATCACATCTAGAGGTCAGTTGTACCATCCCACTGTCAAAAACTAAACAAAACTTAAAAAAAAAAAAGGGGAAAGAAAAATAATGAATGCTCTAATGCATCTAGAATTTGGACCATTTATTGACTCTTATAGGGGGGAGTAAAAGGTAATTACTTTTGTAAGCATTTCAGCAGAAAATCTTTTGCTTCATCAGAGATGTGTTCTGGGATAGGTGGATGAGACTTTGTTGTGCCAACATAGAAGAGAGCAGCAACCTAAAAAAAGCTGTTGTTAGTGTAATGAAGAGAAATATTCACATTGATAAAATTAACAGAGACTTCAAACATATTAGTTGATAGAACAGGAGAACATTGTCAATCAGTACTGGATTCAGATCTGTACCTCTTGGTACTGTTCACTCCAGGGAGGCTTGCCAGTCGCCATTTCAATCATAGTACAGCCAACACTCCATATATCAGCAGAGCTAAGAATAAGAAGCCACAATAAATTAGACAAAATATTTGGCTAATTAAATAAAAACCACAAAAATATGTTAAATCTGAGAAAGTTATGCACAAGAATATCATGACTTGACAAAGTGATTTACTCTCATCTGATTGAGGTGGTTCTTGTTTCCAAGCATGTAGGTGGTCTAAGTTCCAATGACTGAGTCAAGATTCCTTCTTTTCTGTCCCATTGAGAGGATATCCCTTGCTACCACATGCGGTTTTAGATTAGAAAGGTGACCCCATTTAATTCTGAGGTTAACCTAAACCAATTTGGTCACAAGCTTATAGAGGTTTCCAATTGCATAGATGCAGAAGGGAAGCAAACAGCATACCAACTGGATGTGTGCATTAATAAAAGCAAGAATGGCAATTCAAAGAACATTAACAAGATCCCCTTATGAGAATGCATCAGTTTCTGCATCTTGAATTTACTGCAGGAAAAATCATTTAGAAAAAGGAAAATGATTTGATGACTTAGGATATAAAGAAATTGGGGGGGGGGGGGGGGGAGGAGATGACTACCATATGCAATATCAAGAAAGCAGCAATGCACAAACTAGTAAAGAATCCAACCAATTAAGATCATTTGTCAGCCTCATTGTCCAACATAAGTCGAGTATCCTATTTAAAATAAAATAATAATGCATCAAAGTAAGTTGCATCTAAATACAAAGGAGAATAGAGGGTTTTGATTCCTTACAAGCTATGACCAGTCTGACGAATGACTTCAGGAGCCATCCAGTATGGTGTACCCTTCATCGACTTGGCACCTGAAACAGTAGCCTATGGTAACATGAATCTAGTTAGACAGGATATGTGGACCAAAAGTGATTGTAAAAACTAAATTAACGCTGCAAGTAAATCAAAGGGAGAGCTGTGGGTGTATATATGTACCAGCTTAACAACTTGCTTGGATGCGCCAAAATCTGCAAGTTTAATGCATCCCTTATTGTCAACAAGGATGTTTGCACCCTGAATAAAAATGAGAACTACATATTAATTGTTTACACATACTCAAAGGATTAAAGCCTAGCAATAAGAGAAAAATACCTTTATATCCCTGTGAATAATTCCATTATTGTGAAGATAGTCCAATCCCAATAGCAATTGCTTGGTGTACGTTCTAATAACCTGCTTAACATATTAGTAAAATACAGACAGTAAAAGCACCAATATTTTGCAATTAAGCTCCAGATAACTTACAGCTTCTGGAAAAGATCCAAATTTTCCCAATAGTGATGAAATTGATCCTCCAGGAACAAATTCCAATAAAATATTCAAGGTTTCCTCCTCTGTAACAGTTCCCAAATATCTCTGAGGAATAATAAAAACATAAAAGAATAGAGAAACAATAAGATGGGAGCTGTTCGAGTATTTGTAGATGCCACAAATCCACCAGGAGATCACGAGATTCTACTTACAACAATGTTTGGATGAGAAAGGTTCTTAAGAAGCTTCACTTCCTCTTCTATCTCCCGCACGTGAGCCTATTTACATAAACTATACTTCTTAGAATCATGTAAGAATTAATTCAGTGCATTGGGACTAAAAAAATAAACAGATCACCTGTGTAAGCCAAACTGATCTCACTACCCTTTTATACATTTTTCAACACTCTATGGACTTTCTGGGCACACATCTCTACCATGACAAACACACTGTAGGTTGACAACTATATACAACAAGAAATAACTCCTTTTTCAAGATTTTCAAATTTAAGAACTAAAACTTTCACCTTGTCTCTGAAAGAGCTCTCTAAAATAGATTTTAAGATTCATTGATTCAAACTTCTTTTCTAAATCCAGATTGAGAATAATATATATTGATATTATATTAAAAATGCGTATTGAAAATGACAATTGTTAGTTTTTTGAAGTATATGAATAAAAGATTATATTTCATTTTCACGTATCCTAAAACAGTCCTGATTTTTTATTTTTTAATACTAAGGCTTGTTTGGTTGTGGGTTTTATTTTTTTTGCCTGTTCTTTCTTTGTTTCTGTTATTTTCAGAATAAAAAATCTTAAAAATTTTGAGTATGCGTTTAGTTTGATGTAGTTTTTATTTTTAACTTTTAAAACTAGTAAACACATCTTCTCTCAAAACAGTTTTCAACAACTGTTCTTCAAACACATTGACTCTTTTGAGTTTATCTTCTCTCAAAAATAGAAAACAGTTTTGTTAACCATAATAAATACAAGGCCTAAAGTGTCACCCATTAGGTTGTATGAGCTGCATCATACATGTGCTTCTTTGAAAGTTCCAGCTTCTCGTTAACAAAGTCAAACTTACAAACACACGCAGACATAATGTCTGATGATGACGACGATGGTGATGTGCAGCTGTTATGTTTAGCTAACAAGGCATCTCAATTAATTAGTAAATTAAATATCACACTCCACGTAATTGAGCCACTTTAAGTCTTTAGATATCTTCCCATGTTATCTCAACGTCAAAAGAGAAAATTAACACGTGATGACAACATCTTAACATACAAGGGAAACTAATAGACGCACTCAAAATAATACCTAACACTATTAACACTGGCCAAATGCTTCAATTAAAAAGGAAAAGCAAGCGCGCATGACTAACAAAAGGATTCAATCAAACCTGTGCTTTCTCTTTCGAGGCTCCGTTCGCCGCTATTAACACCTGAACACTCAACAACCAAAAGTAAACCGATCGATCAACAGGACTTAAAATCAAACTTGGACAGACCAAAAAAACAAAAAAGAAGCAAGAAAACGGACCTGTTTGACGGCGAGAAGCTCTCCGGAGTCTAGATTCATCCCCATGTAGACTTGGCCGAAAGCGCCGCAACCGATCAACTCGCCTTTCCGCCAGCGGATGGGAGGAGCCTCGTCCCTGGCCATTGGTGGCGGCGGCGAGGGTCGGGAGAAGACTCTGGACTTGCGAAGGCATGAATTAATCTTATCGACGAGTGTCCCGCCGACGATGCCTTCATCTCCATCGCCGTCAGGCGATCGGAAGACCAGCGATCGGCGGACGGAGCCGAACATATCGTGCATCGGAATTGGTTGATTTTTGCGACGATTGAAAGAGTGGAATTAATTTGGAGGGTTTGTCGGTGACAGTGAAAGGGATCGGATTGGAGTTGCGAGTGACTATGCAGTGTGAAAGAGCCACTGTTTAAGGGTTGATTTGGTTTTGACGAGAGAGAGAGAGGGGGAGAGGGAAAAAGGTTGAGGCGATTCATTTTCAAAATTAAAATCCTTGAATAATTGTTTCCATGAAAATTGGGAAGTTGCATAAAGACCCCTCGGAGTATTAATTCCTTCACAACTTCCCCTTAAAGTTCTTGAAACCCACAAAAACTCCCTTTCCAAAAGGTCATAAAAATTCAAAAAAGTAATTATATAAAATTATATGCATTTTTGTAAAAATTTTGCAAAAATGAAAGGCTCATCAATTCATGTCGTAGTTCATTAATAACTCTGGAAAAATTCTAGCACCTTCAAATTAATATTATAATATTAAAAAGTATATCTTTTAAAATTATATAAAATAATAAAATCCAATTTTTTGATTATTTGTAATAATGTTTTCTACCATGAAATTTTTATTGTCTTTCCCATGTAAAGTTTTTAACTTTCATATTTCAAAATTGTAAGAATTTAAAATTTGTATGAATTTATTACCATCTATATCACTATTTTGAGTTTCATAATTATTTTCAAAAAATAAAACCATAAAGTTGTCAATGGGGCCAAACTTTTGGTTTAACCACTTTTTGCAATATATTTATGCAAAAGTGTTAGTATTTGAATATTTTAAACCCTAAATCACAAGTTCGTAAAACTAAAATAACATATTCATTTTTTTTTTATTAAAACATGATTACATAATTGGATCTTAACAACCAACACGACAATGTTAAAGATTTGTTTTGAATTGCAACACTACTGAAAGTCACAAAAATCAACTTTTGTGGAGATCAAAAAGGCAACAAAAATTCAAAACTTGCCGAATGAGATCTAGTGAATTTATTAACAAAAGACACATTTGCAAACCTATTAATATGGATATAGGGGTTTTGGTTAAGTAACAAACAAATAAGGCAAAAGGTGAGAGCTTGATATATGTGAGTTATCTAAATCTCCTAGTGAATATTTTTTTTTTTATTAATTTCTTTTTGTGGGCATGGGCTACAAGTTGGATAACGTAAATTCTTGTGTTTCAAATCTGCAATAGAGACCATGCCCATATCATGCTTAAAAGTAACCTTGCACATAAATGGGGGCTCCCCAAGTCACAAAATGTATGTAGACCATGCTCACACCAAGCCTACAAAATGTAAAAGAATGCACCCACTTGGCATAGAGGAAAATACACCGCTTGACACATGGGAATGAGAATCTTTTAAAATTATATTTTGGTTAATATGAAATTTTGAGATATCAAGTAATACTGCCGAATATCGACTGCCAAGTAAATTTTTTATTTTATTTTTATTTTATATATAGTTTAATTAATTTAAATTTATTTTTTATAATTTTAAATGTTATAATTTTATATATAACTTAAATGTTATAATTTTTTTTTCTTGCTTTCTTAAAAATGTGACATGTCTTAAATGTGATAATTGATTGTTAGGAGGAATATATAAAGTCATGTATGGATAATTAATTTTAAAATTTTGATTATTATTATTTATATAATTAATTGATTATTTAAATTTTCTTTATTTTATATATAGTTTAATTATTTTAAATTTATTTTTTTAAATGTTATAATTTTATATATAACTTAAGTGTTATAATTTTATATATAATTGATGATGCAGAGCCAATCACCTTCTTCTGTCTCATACCAAGTACCTGCAAAAATGGTGGGGACTTGCTCCCCGTGATCCCTCCGATGCTTAAATCAGTTCATAGGGTTTTTGAGGAGTATAATAACAGTAATGAAAGAAAATCAAAGAGTCCATTCGAAATCAGATCCCCATACCTGAAGAGGTTGTCCTCTATTTATAGATGTCATTTAACCTTTCTCTTAGGTGATAAGATATCTTTCAAAAGTAGAGGCCGATCCCTTTTCCATGGGGAGAAAATATAAAATTCCTTAATGGAGATAATTCTTGAGATCTTTGAGATAATTCTTGTTGTATTGGAGATATTCTTGATTGATTAAATCTTCATCTCTATCTCTTTCTAGTTCAAAATCATAATAGAGATTATAAAGACACATGGAGCTCCTAGGACTTGACACGTAGCGATCGCATATTGGCCTTTACTGGCACACATGGCCCCCAGTTAATGGTAACCTCCCCAAGGTAGTACAGTAAAATTGCCCCCTGTAAATATTCCCTCATCACTTGCCCCCCACTCATTGAGTTGATTGAGCGAGGAAGTTGGGCAGCTGAAGAAGTAGTTGTCACTGTTTTTCTGAGCCTCTGTAAAAAAATTCTACTAAAAATTTGGGTTAGTAGTCTCGAATGCTGAATTCGCTTTTTAAGTCTCCCAATGCCTTTTCAGTCTTCCCTTGCAAAGGGTGATTAGGTCGTTCGAGAATTTTCCTATAGTAAAAAAGGGCCAGCTCTTAAATTAGTACATATATATATATATTTATTGTTATTTTTTGCCTAAGGCTGAGGCTATGCTAGTCGAGGCCGTATTCCTCATCTTCGGGGGCCGCTGGTTGAGGTTGTGGTGGCCAAGGCAATGTGCCTTATCTTCGAGGCCGCTGGCCGAGGCTGCGGTGGCCGAGGCCGCATGCCTTATCTTCGAGGCTGCGTGCCTCGTCTTTGGGGGCCACTAGCCGAGGCTGCGTGCCTCGTTTTCGGGGGTCGCTGGCCGAGGTTTCCTTCTTTCGCTTGCTTTCCAAAGCTCATAAAATCTTGGCCCTTAACCATTTAGGTGTACTAGGATAAGCTCTACTATCCATTTGAGCCAGCTTTTTCAAGTAGTTCTGCTTGCTTAGCGAGAATCTTAGTCCTTCGGCTTTCGTTGGAGGTTTTTTCCGAACCGATGGGGGGTTACATCGAACCTTCTTTTTTGTTTTGGGAGTGATTCCTGGAATTGATCCCTTAATTGTTAGGAGTGGTCCCCTTTAAGCCTTCGATGGTTGAGGTTCGTAGCATCCGAACTAGTGCCTTAATTAGTAGAGGTGGTCTCCTTTGGTCTTCAGTGGTCGAGGTTCAAACCCTCGAACTCGTTCCTTAATTATTAAGGGTGGTCCCCTTTGGTCTTCATTTGGTGGAGGTTCGTAGCCTCCGAACTGGTACCTTAATTAGTAGGGGTGGTCCCCTTTGGTCTTCAGTGGTCGAGGTTCAAAGCCTCGAACTTGTTCCTTAATTCATATTTTATTTTCGCAGTTCGGTCTTGATGCCTACGTCAGCGATAGCCATCTCTACCGTCTTGTCATGCAAAGATGCATCCTACTAACCATTGGCCATCTCTTTGAAGGTTCGGAGCTAGCCCAATTTGGCCCTAGCAGTCATGGAATAAAACCCCCATGGGTAGAGAAAGATGCTATGCTTATTGGAAAAGCCCTTTTATTGACGTTGTAGCCTAAAAGATAGGCCAGAAAAATATAATGTATACAGCATGAACAAAATCAAGCTTCATCATCTTGAGGTTTTCGACCTCAACAAGTGCAATTAATAAGCAACGATGATAAACAAACACATAGACTCAATGGATTAGAAAATTTAGCAGTACCTTGCTACCATGAAACTTCATCCATTGATTCTGCTTGTCTTTTTTTCCCAGCCTCTAAAAGGTTTTATTTTAACATAAAGCCGCATAGGATGGCAAAATCAAACCTCATAGGATCTATAAAATAAGATGAACATCTTCTTTCTCCTGGATTACCGCTCCCAATTTCTTCTCCCATTTTTTCGGAAGCTGTTAATGAGGTCACATAAGAGCCAAACTTATGGGAAAACAGCGAAAATTGACACATACAAAAATTGATCTTTACACACATAAATTAATAGTTGATACGCATAATGCCTCCAGTTATTTTTTCTCTTTTATGTAACAGTGATCGGTGTATAAATATTAAACCAGGGAGCATACCGTTAATGAGGCCACATACGTGAAACCTTTTCTTTCCTACTCGATCTGATTGTGCTTCGAGTGGCTTGAGATTATACTTGGCAGACAAAAAAGAAAAATGAGGGCCCTACGGTGGGCGCCAATTAATGATGCAGAGCCAATCACCTTCTTCTGTCTCATACCAAGTACCTGCAAAAAGGGTGGGGACTTGCTCCCCGTGATCCCTCCGACGCTTAAGTCAGTTCATAGGGTTTTTGAGGAGTATAATAACAGTAATGAAAGATAATCAAAAAGTCCATTCGGAATCAGATCCCCATACCTGAAGAGGTTGTCCTCTATTTATAGATGTCCTTTAGCCTTTCTCTTAGGTGATAAGATATATTTCAAAAGTAGAGGCCGATTCCTTTTTCCATGGGGAGAAAAGATAACATTCCCTAATGGAGATAATTCTTGAGATCTTTGAAATAATTCTTGCTGTATTGGAGATATTCTTGATTGACTAAATCTTCATCTCTATCTCTTTCTAGTTCAAAATAATAATAGAGATTATAAAGACACATGGAGCTCCTAGGACTTGACACGTAGCGATCGCATATTGGCATTTACTGGCACACATGGCCCCCAGTTAATGGTAACCTCCCCGGGGTAGTACAGTAAAATTACCTCCTGTAAATATTCCCTCATCAATAATCAATGTAAAAATGTGACATGTCTTAAATGTGGTAATTTTGAAAATTTGATTATTATCATTTATATAATTAATTAATTATTTAAATTATCTTTATTTTATATAGTTTAATTAATTCAAATTTATTTTCTTATAATTTTAAATGTTATAATTTTATATATAACTTAAATGTTGTAATTTTATTTTTTAACTTTATTTTTTTTTGTTGCTTTCTTAAAAATTTGATATGTCTTAAATATGGTAATTGATTGTCATGAGAAATATGTAAAGTCATATATGGATAATTAATTTTGAAAATTTGATTATTATCATTTATATAATTAATTGATTATTTAAATTATCTTTATTTTATATATAGTTTAATTAATTTAAATTTATTTTCTTATAATTTTAAATATTATAATTTTATATATAACTTAAATGTTATAATTTTATTTTTAACTTTTTTTCATTTTTTTGCTTCCTTAAAAATTTGACGTGTTTTCAATATAGTGATTAATTGTTAGAAGAAATATGTAAAGTCATATATGGATAATCAATTTTGAAATTTTAATTATTATTATTATTTATATAATTAATTAATTATTTAAATTATTTTTATTTTAATTACAATTTAATTAATTTAAATTTATTTTTTATAATTTTAAATGTCATAATTTTAATTTTCAACTTAATTGATTATTGTCATTTATTTAATTCTCTTTTTTCCCATTAATCTACTCCCAAGACTTGGAGAAATTAAATGCAAATTAAATTTGTGTTTTGAAAATTTTGTTAAGTGAGTAAGATTCGAATTGTGTGGCAAAGCAGGGAAAAAAAGAAACTTAATTGTGGTATGTGATTTGATAAATTGAGAGAAATAAAAGAATTTGAAGGAAGAAAAATTAATAAAAGAAAGCAAATATCTCTCTCTTTTTCCTCTATTCCCGTTCGACCCTTCCATTTTCTCTCTTCTCCTTTCCCGATTATTCTTCTCAAATTTTCGCTTATTCTTTACTTTTATTTAGTAAATTTAATCGTATTTTTTTTATCCAGTTTGGTCTTCTGGTGTAACATAGCACTATTATTCTGTCAAGTGAGTGATATGAATGCAACTAAGAAAAATTAAGCCTTGAGGGTTCGTGTGGTACGCACATATGAGACAAATACACGTGAAAATCTAAAAAAAAAAAAATGTCTACCCTTGATTGCATGTTTCAGAATAAAGATGTTGGTTATGGTTTATTCTTTCTTTTTTTTTTTCCCCTATTATTGCGTAATTTTTGTATTTTTTTACTCATTACTTATTGTATTACATGTTAATTTAGGTTTATTTTTTACATAGTTTGGAGATAGAGTTATGTGCTTTTAATTATTCGCCTACCCTTAAATGCATATAAGGAAATATTTCAAAATCTATAATTATTTGTTGTATTTTCATGATTGTAATACGATTATTTTATTTATTTGTTTACTTCTTTATTATGATTTTCATTTATTGTAACTACTAAATTATATAACTTTCACTTTAACAATTTTTTTTTTTTTTACGATATCCATGCATCGCATGGGTGATCCACTAGTTTATTAACAAAAGACACATTTGCAAACCTATTAATATGGATATAGGTTTTGGTTAAGTAACAAACAAACAAGGCAAAAGGTGAGAGATTGATATATGTGAGTTATCTAAATCTCCTAGTGAATATTTTTTTTTATTAATTTATTTTTGTGGGCATGGGCTACAAGTTGGATAAGCGTAAATTCTTGTGTTTCAAATCTGCAATAGAGACCATGCCCATATCATGCTTAAAAGTAACCTTACACATAAATGGGCTCCCCAAGTCACAAATTGTATGTAGACCATGCTCACACCAAGCCTACAAAATGTAAAAGAATGCACCCCACTTGGCATAGAGGAAAATACACCACTTGACACATGGGAAGGCTTACTTTAAGCAGCTTATGGCTGAAAGAGCAGCAGATTACTACCAGCAAATTAATGTTCTGGTCCACCTTCAAACACAAACAGGCCACCTTATTCAACTAGGAGAAACGTTCTCACAATTCAAGTTATGAAACATAATAATGGAGTTAGATCAAGATATAACATAACAATTAACGAATTGAAAAATAAGTGTCAACACTGGAATGAAAGTAGAAATGATATGACAAAAAACAATGGATTGGATTGGCTAATCGTTATCAACTTATCATATAGTGTAAATGAAGGTTCAAGGAAGAAAAAGGAAAAATAGAAGGAAAACAGAAGTAGAGACGGTAAGGAAGTATTTGCTCTTTTAGATGGTTGAGAGTACAGCTTGTGTTAAGCAGGATACAATGACCTTCTGTTACCTTTCATGCTTTTCAACTTAAGGGGACTCCATACCAAGTGTTTCCGTTGTAATGCAACTACTGTTGGATGCTTTGGCTTCCACGAGCCTGCTTGTGTCGGAGGACTGCCCATAAATTTCATGCTCCTTGAAGCAATTGGTGTTGCCTCGACTGAAGTTGCAGCTGCTCCCGCTTCCTTAAGCTGCGGCAATGGGGAGTGCACCCGTGATGTGCGCCATACCCTTTGTCGATCCCAGACAAATGATTGCCTGCCCATCACCCGGTCACTTCTTAACCGAGCAGTGGAGCTGATGAGTGGAGTTGCAGAATTCGGGTTTGACTTGGAAGGGAGGGTCGCAATTGAGGCCCGACGTTTAGGCTGAAGAACCTGATTTGTTGCTGGAGGAGGCCTGACAGCAATGGAGCCCCTTCTTGCTTTCAAGATTGTCTTTGTCTTGGTTGCCGTCATTGTTGTTTTTGATATGTTTTCTTTGTTATATATGGTTGAGCCTGGGAGAATAATAGACGAGGAAGTGGAAATACTGGTCCTGGGAAGTGGAACAGGAGATGGTGGAGGCAAGAAATTGGTGATTCTTCGGAGAGGAAGCCTAAGTTTTGAAGGACCCAATGGAGGTCTTTTGTCTCCTATCGTCTTGTGTTCTTGGCTTGGTTCTGATAAAGCTGCAGGCCTAGCAGAAACAGCAGCTAAAGCTCTAGTTTCCTGTTTCAGTCTGATTTTCCTCTCTTCTTCCAATTGGTTCTCAAGATCTCGAACCTGTTTAGAAATTCCAGGAACAGAATGGCTTTAGGTAGCTGCTTTATCTTCAAATGAAAATGCATCATCATCACTATTATTGTTTTGTTGTTATATGGTTCATTTGTTCTTGAAAGAAGAAGCAGTTACAGCATGAAGCATTTCAGCATAACTGCATTCTTGAAATGCACTTCTCAAGTGCAATCAACCACCAAAACATATCTCTTCCTTTTAAGCCAAAATCAGAAGATCTATTTCCTCACTGAGAGGCTTTATCTAGAAATTGCCTTGTGACACATGCTATCCATACCAATTACCTTCTCTTGGAGATTTCGGCAGATGTGTTCCCTAGCAGCAAGTCGTAATTGCAAGGACTGCAAGCTATCTTGCAATTTCTTCGTTTCCTTTTCATCATGCTTAGCAGCTCTTTCTGCCTGTTTAAAATTCTAATTATGAGCTTCAGCAGCATTTGACCTCAAAAGAATAGTTGTTGGAAGATAAATTTTCTTGCATACCAGTTGCTTATACTTGATAAGCTCTGCCATGTCTGCCTGCTTGCGAGCAGGTCCATGTTCAATTCCTCGGACACGACTAGCAAAATTAAGAGAGCAAAGTGTTTCACCCAAATCTGAAGCACTTGGGCTGATCTGGACAAACATCAGTGTCTTGCAATCTCCTCCTGCAGTTCAAGTTCCAGTGAGTTTTACCTTAGCTGGAATTCTATACAGAAAAGGTTTTCCTGTTGCAAAATTTTCCTTTCTTTAGATTAAAGTTCAATGCAGTTAATTTCCTGCTGGTTACACAGTTGTCAAGATTTCAGAACACGAAAAGCACAAAAGAACTTGAGAAGGGACAGTATTCACTCCAAGGAAGTAAAATACTACAAAAATTAAAGAACCTCACCTAAAGAGCTCTGCAGCATATGAGTGAGTTTGGAATTCCTGGTTTAAGTAAAGAACAGAAACAATGAGAAGAGTGTAATGGACATAGATGCATAAGAGAGGGAGAGAGAGATAGAGATATGCCTGTATGGAATATGTGCTGTCTTGGATGCAAGAGCAGAGATAACATCCCCAAGTGCTGACAAGGATTTATTTATGAACTGAGATTCCTTCAACCTTTCACCTTCAACTTCAATCCTCCCTATACGTTCACTTCCAGCCAAGTCCACCAGCCAAAGGTGGCTCTTTGTCCGCTGACCATTTATTAAACTCTCTCCCTTGACAGTCACTCGCAACAAGCTAGAACAAGGGACAATTTTGTGGTGAAAACAAAATAGTTGAAAGAAACAGTTCAATGATTGTAAGATCATTGAACATTCATTATTCATTCTGATATAGGAACGTAACTGGAAATTATGAACATAGATCAAGTTTTCATACAGGCTATGAATTGTCTGATTTCTTTTTCTATCTTTAAAAGACATTCAATCCAGCCAGAAAAAAATAAATAAATAAAGGAGTCTACCTGTGAGAACGACTGCTAAGCTCATTAGCATTAGTCGATCCAACAGATCTAGCTCGACTCCCAGACTTGAGCAGCTCCCACACTTCATCCGTACTATGTGCGCAAGCTTCAACAAGTCCCGGGACTTCTTGGGTTCCATCTGCTGCTTGCTTTATCTCCAACCTTCAATGCCAATAACAGGATATAATAAATATCATAAAATAATGAAGAGAGAATTATCCAAGCAAACCAATTTCTTGGACTTATTGTGTGCTTGTTATTTTCTCCAAACCATTCTCTTTCAAACATCATAATACCTGTTTGATTTTCTCTTGTTATCTCTCGCCAAAAGGGTCTTATAAATTTATAATGGTGCCAATAGTTGTTTCAAACTATAATTGTTTGTTACGATAGAAAAGAGAACGCAAAAAAAAATTATTTATTTTTGCATCAGGTGCAAAAAAGAAGCTGGTTGAGGCTGGAGTTGAACAGAACTTACTTTTTAGCAGGTTGGTTGGAATTCTCTACCAGGAGGTCTCGTATCTTCTCATTGTAAACCTCCAACATGCTTACAAACAATTCATATCTCATGACACAGCTCCTCTCATTTGAAACCCTGAATAACTCCTCCAAGGTTCGATAGTTAACACCCCTATTTTCAGGGGTTCCCTCCATGGTAAATGTTTTCCCGGTACCAGTTTGTCCATAGGCAAATATACAAACATTGTATCCATCCAATACTGAGGTTACTATAGGTGAAGTTTGCAAGAAAACAGCCTCTACATATTTAACAAGCAGATGATTAGAAACTTTTTTCTTTTTTTGTTTTTATAGTTAGCAAACAGATGATTAAAACTTAAGAAGTAAAAATATATTAAACAAGTAAAATAGTAAAACTCGCTGAGTTACCTTGGCTGTCCTCAGGCCCGAATACATGATCAAACTTGAATTGCTTTCTCGAAGAATCAGAGGAAATGATCTGTAACTCATTGTCCTGAGATGAGTCAAAATCAACTATAGAAGAAGACCCATTGCCAATTTCATCTTGGTTCAATGGTCTACATCTGCAGAAAACCCTTATATTCCCTTTAAGCTCAATAACTTCATTATAAAGCCGCTTCCGCTCAGAAGACTCTTGAATGTATTTCTTTTTCAAAATTTCACATTCTTCATGGTACTTCTTTTTCAAATGTTCGTGTTCAGAACCTAATACAAATCAAAATGGAAAACAAATTATTAAAACCCGCTAAAGAATAGGAGGGGGAGGGCAAGATGTGGCAAAAGGAACATACTGAGGTTCTGAAGAGCACTAAAAACCTCAGAGCCAGTAAAAGGATCAGCAGTGATGCCCTTCACTTCATCGCATAAAACTTTATGTTCCTTCTTCAAAATCTGAAACAGATAGAAGATCTGAATAGACAACTACAAAGCAGAGCAACGAAATTTATAGTTAAATTGGCTGTCTTAAGTTTTCAGACTTGAAAACATTACCTGGATTTTGTTGCTCAATTCATCAATTTTCTGAAGAATTGGAAGAGTATGCTCTTCATCAAAACACTTATCTGGGGTTCCATCCGAAATATCAGTCTCCTCCATTGGAGGAGTATTTCCTCCAATTTGTTCTGAAAATAATTTCAAAGAGGTCAAGTTTGCAATGGCCCACTTGGTAGCCAAAAATATTGTCGGAAAAACGGAAAACTCTTTAATTTGAATTTCTTTTTTTCTTTTCCTTCCAGGAAGGAGGAAGGATAAAGAACAGAAAATGACTTAAACTACTTGAATTAACTACTGTAATTTGAACTTAAATTAACAAAAAAACAAAGCATCCAGTCAATGTTTCTCTAGAATCGCACAGAATATACAGGGAAAGGAAAACAACAAAGAAACAAAGAACTATTATGGTTTGGCCCCGAAAAACAAGAAACCATAACCATCACTATCTTGAACTGCTGAAGAAAACAGATCAATTGACAAAAAAGAAAAAACAAAAATGAAACAAACAAATATGCATCGCAAGTTGCAGTCCCTAGGGTTTTATCAACAGCCATCGTGTCAAAATTCATTTCAATTTTCCGACCAAAACCCACAACTAAAAGGAAGTACAAGAACAGTCTAACCTGCTTGACAATTCGAAGAAGACATGGCTTCGTGACTTGAGAAAATGTGATTGCAGTTCTGGGAGGGGGTTCCTGGGGTTAGATCTAAAAGAAAAAACACAGATTCGTTAAATTGATTCCACTACATGGAGACAAGGAACAATTATATGCAAGAAACACCCCAACCAATACATACGCGTGTATATATGCGTCCGCGAACATATATACATATATGTAAGATACAGAGAATTACGTACCCTCCATGACTACCTCAAAATGCAGATCTTGGAAGCTATAAAGTCAATTTAGATAGAGAAAGTAGAGGGACAGAGAGAGCGTTGCTTATGAAGAAGAATATGGAATTGAAAGCTAAAACGTGAAATACAGAGAGAGATAGAGAGAGAGATGAGTTTCGATTCTTAAGCTTAAACGGTCGGGGAAGGGGGTTATGGCTCGACTTGGAAGGCTTTTTGAACTGAGATGCAATCCAAGCCGTTCGATCGGTGTGGTTTTCCAACGGCTATAATTTTGGACCAGAGGAGCGCTTTGAATTAACGGGCTACCCGAGCCCAAAGAGGCCCAGCCCACTGGGCTTCCACTTGCCACAAGGCCCAAAAAACACTTGGTACCCCCGTCGCAGTGGTAAAGCATTTAAAATAAAATTTTATATAGAATATTAAAATTTGAATCCAGTATTTTGAAAGACAAATTTATCGATAATATTTAATTAAAAAATAATAATAATGTTGAAAGACAAGTCTTGTAACATAGACTATACTAAATATTCAATTCTGAATGCATATAGACTGTGTCTGTAATTGAGTTTATTCGAAAAATGCATAAAGGATGAAGGTCATTCACCCTTAGAGATTAGTCGGATAAAGCTCAAACACCTCAAATAGAAAATACTTGTATTTTTTAGATAAATTACATGAACTTTTATTAGGTAAGCTAAATTTAATTATCTTCCCTCCATTTTGATAAATTACAGAAATTGTTCTCATCGTTAAACACATAAAATATGAGAAATATTTTTACTCATGATTTTCTCCACTCTCTAAATACAAAAATAAAAAAATAATAATTGATAACAAAAATTAGAGGTGGCATGGGTTTGTGATGAACCCGATTGAGATTTGCAATATGATTAAATTGTCACACCAACAATTAATAGTAAGATATAATGACAATTAATAGTAATTGTTATATGTATTTCCCGCATCACTCTGCATGGGCCAGACTCGGTCTAATAGACCGGCCCAATCACCCAAGGCCAAGAAGGCCCGGACGACCTCGTCAAGGAAAGTCCAGCCTCCACTAAAGATCCGAAACTCGTAAAATGAGCATATGGCGAGCTCCCGGTAATCCCCCAACGAGCTCCAAGCAATCGACTAACGAGCTCCTGAAATATCCTCCAGATCGCTGGCCCATCCAGGTCGCTGATCTAAAACCTCCAGCTCGCATGAGTGGCAAAACTGCTGAGAAGTCAGAGGTAGGGTCCGATCACTTTATCTGTAACAGCCCATGCCCCTCGTAATGAGAATCCCACTGAAGGCGATAAGAACTGTTTGTCCCCCATTATACAATCACTGTATTTTTATATATTATCTAAATTGTAAAAGCCCCTCAATATAAATGGGAATCAAAGAGACCATGAGGGGCAAGGACGAAAAGAATAATCAGATACCGCCACTCTGAGAGAATAATCAGACGGCGGCCGTGGACTAGGCATCGTTCTGGCCGAACCACGTAAAAGATTCTGATGTACACGCTTGGAATTTTGGGGGGGGGGGTTTCCTTCCTTTTCGGTATTTTTTGGATTGACTCACCGCGGCCCAAAACGAATCACGGTCGGCCGAAATCGAACGTCGACATTTTGGCTCTAGAGGAAGGGGCCGCTCTGATCAATAGCCATGGCTAGAGGAAGAAATACTAGAAGTTCCGAGGCGGCGGTCGACCCACCTGAAAATCACCACGACCGACCACGAGACTTACCACCAAATGGAGGACCCGTTGCCCCGACAGCCGATACTCCTTTGCCGCCGCCCGCCGGAGACGCTCCCGGCATACCACCACGGGTCCCTGTCCAGCCTACTGTCCAAATCACCGGGACAGGGACGATCCGGGACTAGCAGCAGCACCAGGAAGCATTGGAGAATACGGTAATGCAACTCGCTGACGCGGTCAAAATTCGGCCCAAGCTCAAGCACGGGCTGTCCACGACCCACCGGCGCCGCCTCGCAGGGTCCGCCAACCGCGGGAGGAGAGACACCCACCCGCGGAAGAGGATATCGGGGATAACTATCCGTCCCCAATTCACCGCTCCCCAGTCCGAGAAAGAAGCAGGCGATCGCAAGCCCAGCAATCAGTAGGACCGGACTCAACTGTGGAAGAACTGTATCAAAGGGTGCGACAGCTGGAAGAACGACAAGGAGTCCGCAGCCAGAATAATGGCCGTGGGGATAGGACGCCGTTCACCAGAGAGATTGAGCTCGAACCCCTGCCCCGGAGGTTTAAGGTCCCGAGCATGCCACAATATAATGGGGACAGCGACCCTTATGATTACCTGGATGCGTACAACGTGCAAATGGATCTACAGACAACCAGCTCGCTGGCTAAATGTCGCGCCTTCCCAGCAATCTTAGGAGACATCCCCCGAGCTTGGTTCAGGAGCCTTCCGCCTCGTAGCATCAACAGCTGGGAAGAGTGCCAACAGAGGTTCCTTAACCAATACAGGGCTCTAAGGAGGCAGCTCGCGCCACCTTGCCACCTCGCCACCGTATTCTAGAAAGCAAACGAGCCACTAAGGGATTACATCGCCAGGTTCAGGCGCGAGGTGAGCAACGTCGAGGATCCCTCGGATGAAAGTATTCTAACGGCGATCTCCGCCGGCCTCCGAAAAGACGGAAAGCTCTACGAGAGCATCTACCGAACCCCGGTCAAAGACCTGGGGGAATTCTATGAACGAGCTTCCAAGGAAATCCGATGGGAAGACGCCTTCGGGACGAAGAAACCCGTCGGGTCGAGAGAAGAAGCTGGGGGCTCCAGCCAGAATAAGAGAAGGCACAACGGAGACGCCGGAAGAGAAGCTCAGGGGGAGCGCTTGAGCAATGAAGTGTTCAAGCGAGCTCGGAAGGCAGAGGGAGATGAGCGGCCTTGTAGATCACAGCGCTTTGACAGCTACTGTGCCCTGTCAAACCCCCAAGAAAGGATCTTCGCCATCGAAAGGAACAAAGAGGAATTCGGGAAGCCCAACCCGTTGAGAACCCCAAACAAATTCCGAAACAAAGAAAAATTTTGCGCATACCACAACGAGGCGGGTCACAACACCTCGGAATGCTGGGCCCTAAGGGACGCCATCGAAGATCTGATAAGAAGAGGTCGCTTGAAAGATTACGTGGTGCGGTCGACTAATCAACCAAGCCAGCCGCCGGTACAGCAGCAGCCTCCCACCGATGATGACCAATCACCGGCTGTACGAACCATCTACACGATCCATGGCAGGCCCTACCTCGCTGGATCCTCCCACAAATCCCGCGACAAATACATACGAGAGGCCAACCATGTCTTGCTAGCAAGATCGGGCGAACAGCCGGTTCCCGCGAAGCGGCCTAGGGGTAACCCAATCCCAGAAGATGTTTTTCTCGGAAGAAGATGCCAGAGACGTCTATTGGCCGCACAACGACGCACTCGTTATACGAGCCTAGGTCGGCCATTCCGAAGTGCGAAGGATAATGGTGGACACGGGCAGCTCGGTAAATGTAATGTACAAAGCATGCTTTGATCAGATGGGTTTGGGACCGGAACAGTTAAGCTCGTCCCCAGAGCCACTCTATGGGTTCACGGGGGACGTAGTGATTCCCGTCGGTCGGATCAGCCTTCCCCTCACCATCGGGGATGCGAACCGCCAGGTCACTACTTTGGCAGAATTCCTAATAATTGACTGCCCCTCAGCATACAACGTCGTACTCGGAAGGCCGGCGATGAACGACCTGGATCTAGTCACTTCAACCAGGTCGCTTACGGTGAAATTCCCGACCCCCGACGGTGTAGGGTGTGTACGAGGCGAGCAGCACCTAGCAAGACGTTGCTATGAGGACGCCCTGAAAATGGGAGCAAAGGGAAAGAAGGTAAATATCATCGCAAAAGTCGGCCCGCGATCAACCGGCCGATGGGAGGACCTGGATCCACGCGAGGTCGACTGCGAAAAATCCACCGGTCCCATGGAAGAGCTCGAAGATATCTCAGTCGGCGAGGCAGACGAGGAAAGGCACCTCAAGCTAGGCAAGAGTCTAGCCCCCGAGGTAAAATCCCAACTTACAAATTTCCTTAAAGCTAACCTTGATGTATTCGCATGGAACCACGAAGATATGGTGGGAATCGCCCCAGAAGTCATGTCACACAGGCTCAACGTAGATCCAAGCTACAGGCCAGTGCGCCAGAAGAGGAGGCCAATGACTCCGGAGCGTTATGTCGCTCTTAAAGAAGAAGTGGACAAACTCTTGGCAAATAATTTCATCAAGGAAGCCCACTATCCGGTCTGGGTGGCCAACCCGATCCTAGTAAAAAAGAAAAACGGGAAGTGGAGGACCTGCATCGACTTCACCGACCTGAACAAGGCCTGTCCTAAAGACAGCTTTCCTCTCCCCAGAATCGATCAGCTCGTGGATGCAACGGCTGGTCACCGCCTCCTCAGTTTCATGGATGCCTATTCAGGCTACAACCAGATCCCCATGAACCCCACGGACCAAGAGCACACCTCGTTCATAACCGACCGAGGGCTCTATTGTTACAAGGTCATGCCCTTTGGATTGAAGAATGCTGGCGCGACCTACCAGAGGCTGGTCAATACGATGTTCGAAACACTGATCGGAAAAACCATGGAAGTATACGTTGACGACATGCTGGTAAAATCCGAGCAAGTGACGGACCACGTTTCTGATCTAAGAGAAACGTTTGGAGTCCTCAGGAAATATCAGATGAAGCTCAACCCGCTCAAGTGCGCCTTCAGTGTAGCCTCTGGAAAATTTCTTGGGTTTATGGTAAACAACAGAGGCATTGAAGCCAACCTAGAAAAAATTAAGGCTCTGCTCGACATGAGGTCGCCCATAAGAAAGAAGGAGGTGCAAAGCCTCAATGGTCAGGTCGCGGCTCTGAGCCGTTTCATTTCAAAGGCAACTGACAAGTGTGCCCCGTTCTTCGAGCTTCTAAAAAAGGAGAAAGACTTCAAATGGACAGAAGAATGCGAGTTCGCATTCCAACAACTAAAGGAGTACATGGGACGGGCCCCATTGCTCGCCAAACCTAAGGAGGGAGAGAGGTTGACCTTGTACTTAGGAGTATCCCAACAGGCTCTCAGCGCGGCCCTCGTTCGGGGGGAAGAAGGGGTGCAGCACCCCATTTATTACGTCTCCAAAAGCCTAATCGATGCAGAAACAAGGTACGCACCAATCGAAAAATTGGCTTACTGTCTAACAGTGGCATCAAGGAAGCTGCGACCCTATTTTCAAGCTCATGAGATCGAAGTCCTGACCAAATACCCATTGAAACAAATTCTCCAAAAACCAGATACCTCAGGCCGCTTACTAAAATGGTCTATTAAGCTTGCTCAGTTCGACATAAAGTACAAACCAAGGATGGCGATAAAGGGTCAAGCGTTGGCAGACTTCATTGCCGAGTTTACTGGGCCAATTGACGAGGAGCCGGAAAACCTGAAAGGACCGTCCTGGGAGCTATACGTCGACGGATCATCGAACGAACAAGGAGCGGGAGCCGGGGTTATGCTAATAAGCCCCGAAGGTCACAAAATCCTCTGCGCCCTGAGGTTCGGCTTTTTGGCCACCAATAATGAATCCGAGTATGAAGCCTTATTAGCAGGACTCCGCCTGGCAAAGGAAATACGAGCTGAATTCTTGGAGATCTTCAGCGACTCTCAGCTAGTTGTCAACCAGGTGCGGGGAGAATACTAGGCCAGAGACACGAAGATGGCAGCATACTTACAGAAGGTACACGAACTTTTAGCCACTTTCAAAAAATATGAAATGCATCAAATCCCCCGTTCCCAGAACTCTCATGCGGACGCTCTGGCTCGCCTAGCAACTGCCCGGGACGCAGAATTCTTGGGGGACATACCTGTCGATTTTTTGGCCACCCCGAGCACGGAACAACGAGATGAAACGCTACTGATCACGGCGCCACAAAACTCATGGATGACCCCCATCTTGGAGTATCTGCAAGACGGGAAACTACCGAAAGACAAGCTGGAAGCACGTCGCCTGCGAGCTTAAGCCGCCCGATATTGCATCTACGATGAAAGACTGTACAAGAGGGGGTTCTCAGCCCCGCTCCTGAGGTGCATTAACGGCACCGATTACCAGGCTGTGCTAGAAGAAATTCATGCAGGCCACTGCGGTAATCATGCAGGGGCACTCTCTCTGGCACAAAAGGCCCTCCTACAAGGGTTTTATTGGCCCACCGTGAAGCAAGATGCCATAGAGACGATCAAGAAATGCGAGAAGTGCCAAAGGTTCGCCAAGGTTCCGCGAGCTCCGCCAGCTTACCTGCAGCAGATGAGCGCCCTTGGCCCTTTGCCATTTGGGGCATAGATCTAATCGGGCCGCTCCTCACGGCTCGCGGAGGATGCAAACATGCCATAGTGGCAGTTGACTACTTCACCAAATGGGCAGAGGCAAAAGAGCTCGCACAGATCACCAGTGTGAAGACACAAGCTTTTACATGGGATAACATAATCTGCAGATTCAGAGTGCCACAGCAAATAGTAACGGACAACGGAACCCAATTCACCAGTGAGCAATTCATCCAATTCTGCGAGTCAATGGGGATTCAAAAGAGTTTCACCGCCGTTGATCACCCCCAGGCCAATGGGTAGGTCGAAGCAGTCAACAAAATAATCAAGCAGACCCTGAAGACAAAGCTTGAGGCTAGAAATGGGGCCTGAGTGGATGAACTGCAAACAGTGCTATGGACCTATCGGACAACAGCCCGAAGCAGCACTGGAGAAACCCCATTCTCAATGGCGTATGGGTCGGAGGCTATGATCCCCGCTGAGAATAAAGTGGCCAGCCACCGAAGGGCCACCTTCAGCTTAGATCGCAATAACGAGCTACTGGCGGCTAATCTGGACCTGCTCGAGGAATCAAGAGATGTAGCTCGCGTGAGGATCGCCATTTATCAACAAAGGGTGGCACGATACTATAACAGGAAGGTTCGAATCCGACGTTACAACGTCGGAGATCCGGTACTACGCCTGGTACTGCCAGGAGCACGAGCGGCAAGCGATGGCACCTTGGGTCCTAACTGGGAAGGTCCATTTATCATCAAAGAAAATTTAAATAACGGAGCATATCATCTGGAAAACATGGACGGTCTCCCTCTCCCACGAGCTTGGAACGCAGAACACCTTCGTCCTTACTTCAGATAAATGTAATCGTTCTTGCCTATGCTCCGTCTTTTCCATTACGAATGACTTTCATGATTTTGGTTAGAATTTATGAACTTTCATTGCACTTTATTCTTATTGGTATTCGATTGAATGCCCCCATAACGAGGGGTTGAGAAGCCATGGTTTGCGAGCCGAGGCCTAAATAACCTAGCCACGGTGCTACGATCAACGGCTTAACCGAGCATTCACCTTGGTCCCCCCCTCAGGTCGTGGTTTGCGAGCTGAGAACCAATCATCTGGACTTTATGTCATGGTTTGGAACCTACTGAGCAACCACTTCCACAAGTAACCCCGAGCTTGGGTTCGCTAGTCGAGGTCCTTTTATCTTGGCTTAAAGCCATGGTCTGGAACCTATCTGGGTGTTCCCTCTTAGTTCAAATAAAACTTGTAGAAGCCGCTGAGTGTTAGCTGAGGCCGTAACGCGACCTACCTGGACACATATCCTGGCCGTATAAGTCAACGAGATAACAAGCCATGGTGTGTTAGCTGGGGTCACTCTATGACCCGCCTGAACATATAACTTGGTGGTACAGGTTGCGCTTTCACTAGCTAGGGTCCTCCTATCTTGGCTTAAAGCCATGGTCTGCGACCTACCTGAGTGTTCGCTCCCAATTTATTGAAAACTTATTAAAGCCTCAACATGCCAGCCGAGGCCATGGCATAATCTCATATCCTAGCAAATTTTGCGTATTGGACCCTATCAGCTGAGGTCCGTCTTAACTTGGCTAAATAAGACCATTCGCGACCTACCAGGCACACGACCTATAACGAGCTTCTCAGCCATTACATGTTACACGAGATCACAAGGCCATCCGACTTTACATATATCTCGGCAAGGCTCTCGTTATTTTGTCAAAATATGCTGAACGGGGTTTCCTGGAAATTGCCTAAGTATGAGTGTTCGCGCTGATTATTACAACTATCATCGACGAGCTAGTTAAAGAGCGTTAGTCTACGAGCTGATAAAATTCCGGATCTACCTGGACCTATGTTCGAACAGTTCGTTATCAAGTTACATACTCAAAAGTTTCTTATCAGTAAATCTTTCAAAAATACGGGAGCCTTGTTGAAATGATTTTCAAGTTATACCATGAAGAAGTTACTTTCAAGCCACCTCATCGAAATTGGTTCAAGAATCGTTATGCCAAAACCTCGTCAGAGTTAACTTGAGTTCGCGAAGAAATCTGAGGCAACGTGCACAAAATGCCAATTTTTATTATTAGATGAAACTCACGTTACAAAAAAAAAAAACATACATGTGGGAATCCTAACTAAGAGGGGCGTTTGGTTCTACAGGATCAACCTCGATAGGGCGAGCTTCAGTAGATAGGGTCGGCTGGAGATCGACCTCGGCAGCCCCGGCTGGACAAACCTCGGCAACCTCCACAGGAGGCTCCTTGGCAGTCTCACCAAACTGAGCCGCGGCGACCCCGAATAGCTCGGCCTCGACCTGAGGAGCTTGTGTTGCGACCAAAAACGAGTCAAGGGGACTGGCATCGTCAGCATCCTCCGCGGCCTCGGCAGCATACCGAGCCACCTCCTCGACAGCCTGCGCACCAAAGAAGGAGAAATCCATCTCAGGATGGTTCACCCAAAGGGTGTACAGAAATGCCGAGCAGGTGTCGGATCTGGTCTCCCTACGCACCGCGTCCATCCGCTCTCCGACCTCCGCCCTTATATCGTCAATGGTCCTCTTGGCAAGCTCCTCGCATCGGACAGCACGATCATCCGCCCATGTCCGCTCTTCCTTTGCCGCCCTAAGCTCCGCCTCGGCTGATTTGAGTCGCTCCTCAGCTCTCCGCAGCTCCGCCTTCACTCCATTTAGCTCGCCGGTGAGCCTGGAGTTGGCTTGCTCCCACATGTTCTTCGACCTGCGAAGCTTCTCGTCGAGGTCTTTATTCTTCTGGACCTCCATCCTCAGACGCATCAAGCAACCCTCCACCTCCTTTTGAGTGGCAAGGAGCTCGACCTGGAGATCTTTCTTCTCGTCCGAGAGCTTCATTATTTCGGCCTTTTGGGCGTTCTTCTCGTCCTCAAGCTTCGCTATTTCAGCCTGACGGGACATGCTCACCGACTGAAGCTGCTCCTCAAAATCTTTGTACTGAGCTCGGAGCTTCACGGCAGCAAGAGAAGTCTGCAAAAGAAGAAACGTTAGCTCATTAAAAAAGTAGGCTAGGAAACCAAGGTACGAAGAATTCCCACTTACCACCAGGTTGTGACGGGCCACAAAATCACAAAGGGGGATTCCCTTTAACTTCGGGTCGTCAAGGGGCTTCGAGTTTGGACCCAGGAAGTCGGGCACGGAATCCAGGAGGGGACCAACAAAGACCCCTCCTGGCAGGGCCTCCACTGCCAGCTCCTTCTCACGGACCCTGACCCGTTTGGCCCTGATATCCTCCCCCTGTTGCAGCTGGTCTGATCTCCGTTTCGAGCTGGCGGCAGGAGCGTCTCGAACCTCCACTGCGACCTCCTTCCCACGGGCTCCACTCGAACCATGGTTTCGGGAGGCAGGGGGCCGATGCCCCAGCTGCAGATGAGCTTGCTTTGGCTGTTGGGGCTGACAGGGCAGTGTTCTTTGCCGCTGCTCCTGCTGCCCCCCCCGGCGGTTGTTGGGTTTGCTGCTACTGAGGGCGTGATTGCGGCTGCGGCTGCTCCGACCTGCCATCCCGCGAGTTATAGCTCGGGGTCATGGAGGACGTAGTGCTCGACCTCGCCCTATGACGCTTCGGTTGGAGGAGCTCGAGATCAACCATATTATCGTCTTAGTCGGCTTCCCCTCTTGAACTGTTCGGTTCAGCGACCTGCAAGCCGGAAGGGAGAATCTCCGCACCCAAGTCCCTGAAATGATCTCCCTCGATAGTCTCGGTGCCAAGAGGAGGGGCGAGCTCGTATTCGGGAAGTAGCTCGTCCGAAAGTTCAAGAATTTCTGAACTCGACTCCGTAGCCACAAGTTTGCCAAGGATATCAGTCTCCTCGGCCGATAAAATCGGTTTCTTCCCCCCAAAATCTGCATCAAAGCATGAGCAAGTTAAAACAAGCACTCTCGAAACAAAGGAAAGATTTATGAGAGCTCATATTCTCTTACTAGGGGTCAGTGCGAAGCTACAATTCCTAAGTAGAGAAAGGGAAGGGCAAGACACGAAGAACCAACTGGACTTGTAATCGCCCACGTTGGACTTCCCCTTTGCTTTACCCTGAGGAAGGGCGGCCTTGTACGGGGAAGGACGGGCCGCCAGGTAATACAGCCCGTCCTTGGCATTTTTGAAAGAAAATAAAAATCTTATCAGTTTTGGCGAAGGGAGAGGAAGCTTGTTTATAAAGAATAAGACGGCCAAAGAAGTGAGTTGGGCATACGAATTCGGTGTTAGTTGGAAGGGGGCGAGCTGACGTCGTTTAAGAGGGCAATAAGGTACGAGGCTACTGGGAACCTAAAGCCAGACTCGAGGTGTTGGGAGCTAATAGCTATGAAATTGGCTGGCGGGTAGGCTGCATGGGAGCTCGAAGCAGGGATGTATATTCGGCAGGTCCTGGGGAGACGAAACTCCTGAGCACAAGTCATCACCTCGTGAGGCTTGGCCTTGGATGAGAATCTCTTGAAGACCGCAAGATCAGCACTCCCACCAGCGATCTGATCTTGAACCTTCAGCTCGGTTTCCCGAGAGGTCGGGACGGCGACCTCCCTGCTCCCCGAGCTCGCACCCCCAAGATTTTGGCCCTCCATAATGAGACAATCTTCGGAGCTCGAAGTGTCGTTTTCTCCTACGATATAATTGCAACGCTTTTGACCTGAACTTCCACGGTGTTGGTCGGACATCTACAAAGGAAAAGAGAGAACAGTCAGGTCGCAAGTCGCGAACCAGACCTCAAGAAACTAGAAGAAAAACCCTAAAACGTCCCCTAGGTCTTCCAGGCCGAGTGCTTCGCAAAAGGGGTACCGCCTAGGGCGGAGGGGCTGCAACCGCAAGCCCGGTGTTCCATGAAAAGCTAATCCTAAGGTCATTGGACCCAAAGGCCCAGCAAACGCCAAACTGAATCGTGTCGTTTCTCCAAAAATGAGAACAACATCGATCGACGAAGCCAGAGAAACCACTGACGGCTAACCGACGGTGGACGGCCTCACAAGAAGAAAAAGAAAGTCACGACAAACTTACCTAAAAGCTGCGCCTGACGTCTGAATGGAGACTTGTACCAAGCACCGGACGAGAACGGCAGACGTCTGAATGCACGGCGATAATGGAGGCCTCGAGAGAGAAAAGAGAAAGCAGGGAGGCAAAGGTTTGAGGGAGTTTTCAAAATAGCGTGAAAGAAGAAGCGGGTGGACACTCCCCACTATTTATACTGACGGCCTGGTCCATCCCAACCGTCGGATCGAATGACGACTTATCACATGCTCCGCATCCAGCGACCGCACAACAGCTTGTGGGTCCCACGGGCATAATCATGCGCAGAAATTGGAAGGGGGCGCGCATTAAATGCGCTGCCGACAAAGCGTGCTGCGTGGAACGACGAGACTTAAAGTGATTGGGCAGAAGTCGGAGGGATGGAAGAACAGCTGGCACGCGTCAGTTCCCAGCGCGAAGATCGCGCCGCGAACTGGGGGGCTTATTTTATATGTATTTCCCGCATCACCCCGCATGGGCCAGACTCGGTCCAATAGACCGGCCCAATCACCCAAGGCCAAGAAGGCCCAGACAACCTCGTCAAGGAAAGTCCAGCCTCCACCAAAGATCCGGAACTCGTAAAACGAGCATATGGCGAGCTCCCGGTAATCCCCCAACGAGCTCCAAGCAATCGACTAACGAGCTCCTGAAATATCCTCCAGATCGCTGGCCCATCCAGGTCGCTGACCTAAAACCTCCAGCTCGCATGAGTGGCAAAACTGCTGAGAAGTCAGAGGTAGGGTCCGATCACTTTATCTGTAACAGCCCATGCCCCTCGTAATGAGAATCTCACTGAAGGCGATAAGAACTGTTTGTCCCCCATTATACAATTACTGTATTTTTATATATTATCTAAATTGTAAAAGCCCCTCAATATAAATGGGAATCAAAGAGACCATGAGGGGCAAAGACGAAAAGAATAATCAGATACCGCCACTCTGAGAGAATAATCAGACGGCGGCCGTGAACTAGGCATCGTTCTGGCCAAACCACGTAAAAGATTCTGGTGTACACGCTTGGAATTTTGGGGGGGGTTTTCTTTCCTTCTCGGTATTTTTTGGATTGACTCACCGCGGCCCAAAACGAATCACGGTCGGCCGAAATCGAACGTCGACAGTAATAAAACTAAATCAAAAGTTAGACAATGAAAGTTTTCTCTAAGATTAAAGATAGTAAAAATTAAGTGCTTTTATTTATTTTTGTCATCTTAATCTACTTATTGTTACAATGAATAATATAATTAAAAATAAAATAATATTAACTATTAATTTTAGAATAATAGTTAAACAATAATAAATGTACCTTACTTTCATATTATATCTTAGTTTTAATATATAAATAATTATATCAGTTGATTAAATAATTAAGAATACGATAGATTTATTATCAAATTATAAGATTATTTTAATATTAAAATAAAATACAATAAATACACAATTTTATTAAAACAAAAAATAATTATTATTACTTGATATTACCATTAAAAATATAATAAAAAAAATGGTCTTGCATGTTTATTCATAGTTTCTTAGGGAATTCCGCGTTGCAGCCTATACTTCTCCTTCTCAGCTTATCCCCTCGCTTTGCCAGCAGCAAGAGACCGCTTGGGCCCCTCTCTCTCTCTCTCTTTGTGGCAGTAGTTTTATGGGGGGCTCTGGGCAGAGAAAGGGCAAGTGATGGCCATGGCCGCCGCTTCATGTTCAAACTTGTGCTGCTGCTTCTCTGCCTCAATTCCCAAATTACCTTCACCAACTCTCCTTTCCTGGTCTTCTCGGGCCTCCATTCTTTCTGGGTCCAATGGTATTTCAATTTCCTTCCACAGAGCTCGCTCTAACTCTAGAACTCGTGCCAAGTTCGACAAGTTCCAAGGTGAAGATCCCCGAGATAATACTGAAGAGTTCACCACTCCATCGCTGTCACCGCCGTCGCCTTCGGTTGAGCCAGGACAGCATATGGTTCAAGAAGAAGAAGATGACAGGTAGGGTTGCATTTTTACACCCACGTATCAAGCGAATTCATATTTGTTTGACCCGACAAATTTTTCGTTAGTTGTTGATTACTTAACATTGTACGACTTCACATAGTAGGGATATTAGTTAAAAGTAGGGATATTAGTTATAGGGTCTCCCTTCAGATAAAATCATAGATAAAAATTTTAAAATTTATATTGTCAGACTCCAGATATTAAAAAGAGATTTGATATGTTATTGTTGCTGTCCTCCCTTAAGTAAATTAAAGGTTTAATACATAATTTAGTCTATGAACTAATCAAAAAAATGGCTTTAAAGATATCAACTAAATTGTGTTCACTGTTCATCGTTAGACAAAATAATTTATATACTTTTAGTCCCTAACTTAACCGGCGTTAACTTTGCCTCGTCACACTACCACGTCATCGACACGTCACTCTTCAGCACTACCACGTCACCACGGCTTAATGTATTTTTTAGTCCTTTGACTAATAAAGAAAATGGCTTCAAGGATTTCAACTAAATTGTGCTCACTATTCATCCCTAAACAAAATAATTTTATACACTTTTAGTCTCTAACTTAACCGACGTTAACTAAGACGTTAATTTTGTCTCGTCACGCTGCCACATCACTACCACGTCACTCATAATATTCACGTCTGCTATCCATATTTTTATTAAAAAAAAAAAAACAAGTTTAACACACACCCAGCACCCGTCATTTTCCCCCTTTCTCCCTCTCTCCTCGTTTTGGACCACTCTTGCCTCTACACCCATCATCGATTCAGCCATTGCCGGTCGCCTCGGAACGACTGGGGGTCAAGGACCCTAAACCCAGCAATCAGGGAATGACTAGGGGTCGGGGACCAAGGTTCTGGGGTTCCCCGACCCCCAACAGCTGACGGCCATGGCAGCCAGTCGCCCGACCATTAGGTTCCCGGTCCTAGCCACGGCTGGGTCGAGGAACCCAGCCTCTCTATGGCCGTGGTCAGGGAGCCCAACTGTGGAGACATTTTTTTTATAAAAATATGGACAATAGATGTGGATATTTTGAGTGACGTGGCAGCGTGATAAGCCAAAATTAATGTCTCAGTTAACGTCGGTTAAGTTAGGGACTAAAAGTGTATAAATTTTTTTTGTCCAAGGATGAATAGTGAGCACAATTTAGTTGATATCCTTAAAATCATTTTTTTTATTAGTCCAGGAGCTAAAAAATGCATTAAGCCGTGGTGACGTGGCAGTACTGAAAAGTGACATGTAGGTGACGTGGCAGCGTGACGTGGCAAAGTTAACGTCGGTTAAGTCAAGGACTAAAAGTGTATAAATTATTTTGTCCAGGGATGAACAGTGAGTACAGTTTAGTTGATATCCTTAAAGCCATTTTTTTGATTAGTTTAGGGACTAAATTATGTATTAAGCCTAAATTAAATGTACAGGTGTGTAAGGGTTCTGTGCTTTATCCTACTCCTACTTCTGGGTATAAGTTGTCATTTTCAGACCCACAATCTTGGTGATCATCTTTTATGTAAACGACCAATTCTACTGGCTGGGTTTCCTAAAACCAATCTCAATGTGATGATACCACTCTCAATTAGCCAAGAACCATAATTTTGTACCAAATTTCTATCTTCTAAATTTGTTATATAGACTCGTTATATCTTGTTCAAGTTCTCAAGTACCTGAGCCAATTCCCAAATTTTTTTTCCCCTTATCTAGATGCATTTTTCATTTCTCAGCCTGGAAGAATGTTCCCTAATCTTCTTTCAGACACAATTTGTTGGGGCACAAATTTGAAAAAGTTTTCTCATACTTGATCATAAATGATTTCTACTTTTTTCATTCTTGTAGTGTGTGTTTAAAGCTTAAAACAAACTTCACTTTTCCTGTCTTCTCTATCCCTCTTTCATGATATAAACAATCTATTAAAGCAGTGGAAGGAGATGGTTTGACTTGTTTCAATTTTTTGTTTCAGCTGCCTGCCTTCTGATTTGGAGGGCGCTGTCCGACAGTCAAGCCAAGCAAGTGCCACTTTCGTTTCTTCTGGTGGAATGAGAGCTATAGTAAGGAATGATTGATACTTAACCTTACAATGCCTTAATCTTCTAATGCCTTTTGAGCCACATCAGAACTCTTCTTTGAGTTGTGAGTAATATAAGCTAGAGTTTACCAAATTGTTCCTCCAAGGATTACTAGTTACATTTTTGGTAGTTTTACTTTATATGGAGGTTGCAACATCTCATTGCCAATTTTATTTGTCAACTTTGACATCAATATTTGCCTTTCCCCCCTCAGGTTGAGCTTTTAATCCCGCAGTTGCAGTTTCTAGATGACGAGGGGGCCCAAAGTGAGCTTTGGGAGCTGTCTAGAATTTTCTTGGATACGCTTATTGAAGAAACAGACTGTCAGGTTAGCTTTGACATGCTGCAAATCTAACACTTTCGAAGTATTCAAATTAAAAGCTCCCCACTATTAATGTGAAGAAGTATGTTGACAGAAATTTCAGTGCTAGAGTGAGGCTAGAAACAGCTATAGTTATGACTTGTTGACTGTCTAGCTAAACCATAATAGTGTTTTTCAGGTCAGCAAACATGTGTAAGTACATTAACAAAAAAAAGGTGTCCTTGGTGCACGATGCTCCCGCTTTGCAAGGGTCGGGGAAGGTTGTTGTTGCATGCAACATTAATGTAAAAATATATTGCTAAAAGGCACAAATGGGTGCTGCGTGGGTTACAAAAAGGGAAAATGCAAACAAAAATCCCTCAAATGTAAACATCCATACAGAAAATGTCTTACAGACTAGTCATTCTCTCCTTAAAACCATCTGCACAAAACAGGAAAAATTATGCTCAGCCCATGGTAATCTTGATCGAGGTTACAGGTGACCTAGCTGTCTGCACTGTCTAAATTTATCACCGTAGAGTGTGTAACACGGGCCCCACCCAAAAGTGCTAGCTGATTTAAGGGTTCACGACCAGGTAACATACCCAAGACTTCCTCAGTAAACTACTGGTATGGGATTAGGTTTAGAACGATCCTCTGTCAATAAAAAATGAAAAGAAAACATAAAGCTCAACTTAAATAGCCAGTGTTCTCCGGCTCATATGTCATAAGCGTACAACCATAAATTTGTTGTATTCATTAACTTGATCATTCCCTGTTCTCCCCAACATTCATCTTTATTAAGAGATTGTAAACACTTAAGAGGCCTGTATCTGTTTACATGCATCAGCAACTAATAAGAAATATCAGAATATATTTTTAACCAAACTGTTTGCTAATCCTGAACCTCAATGGCAGAGAGTTAAAGCTATCTTTCCTGATGCTGGCGCTGCTGCACTTCTAAAATATCGGTGGCAAGATGCTACTTTTGGCTTCTCCAGGTAAATTTCATTTTACTGTATCATGATAAATGGTTCCTCTTTTGATGCATCTGGGCACGGTTTCTATGGTATTCCTCCATTGATTAGGACTGTTGTAAATTTTGATGACAAGCATCCTTAAATAGGTTTCAGTTGCTCTGGATCCCTATTGGAGCACCATGTTTATCTTCATCTCACAACTGGAGATTATCCCTCTGTGCATTTACATTACGATTTTCTTACTGATAGCTAATCTACTATGGCATCTTTGTCCAGTTTAAGTGACAGGAAGCCTGTAGACAATGGAGATGAAATTGTTGTGATGGTTGTTCCTGATTACCAGATGTTAGAATATGTGGAGAGGATCGCATCTGATCTCTCAAATGATCCGGTATCTTACTCCATCTCATTATCCTTCATTTGAAACATGTTTGTATTCATGCATTTTAGCTTCCAAAACCTCAAGAAATTTCATGCTCTCTTAAATGTTTGCTTAGGACGGGAAAACCCAAATATAGTAAACTAAAATCTATAGATTAGGGGTGTTAAAAAAAACCACTAAACTGTGAAAATCGACCGCACCGCATGGTTTTTTTTAGGGGAATGGGTTGAGATGGTTTAAGAAATCTATAAACCGTACGCTTTGATAAAAATAATTTCAGTTTTTAATCGAACCGCCTGACTATTAGTGTTATTTTTATGTTATGGAGATGTGGTTGTGTTTTTGTAATTTGTTGAAGGTATGATAGACTTTGAACTTTTAAGTTTGCATTTCAATTGGATTGTAAGTTATTTTACTTTGAACTCCATGACTTTAATTAGTTATGCTTAGTGTTTAGACTTTAGTAATTAGTAGTAAGTTGATTATGCTTGGTGTTTAGACTTTAATAGTTATGGCATGTTTTGAAAATATGTTTAAATTTGCATTTTGATTTTTGATTAAGTTGTAGTTTGTTTAAACTATTTATCAGTATAGTTTCCCTTTTTTTCCTTTTAAAAAAGTTTTTTTCCTTTTAAAAAAGTTAATTTTGAAGTGAAAAACTCAAAATATGTTAAAATGATCGGCCAAAAAAGCTTTAGACCAAATATGTTAATCTACCAAGTCCAATAGAAAGCCCACTCAGACAAACTGCGGAAACCACACCGTATTTTGCGGTGCAGTGTGGTGCGGTTTATGGAGACCAAATCAGACCGCACAGTTTGGAATAATAAAAAAACTATATATATGGTTTGGTATATTGAAACGGGCTTTAGACCAGACAAACCACACTGCAAACACCCCTACTATAGATAGCAGAGCTTTGGAGCCCTCTTGCTCTGAGAAATGCATTTTTGCTAACTAGGAAGAACATAGAAGTTTATTTTCCAGTAACTTTGCAGTTTACACCTTAATCATATGGCAGTCTTCTTCTAACAATATCCCCAAATTGCATTAGCCTAGGCCTCTCATAATGTGGAATCCACGTCTTGTCAGTGAGGACGTTGGGGTTGGGTTCAACGTTCGGAAGCTACGTCGTTACTTTTTAAGGTAATTTTTCATTATTTTCGTTCATGGATTGTATAAAACTATCATATTCCATGCAATGATGAAATTTATGTTGTTTATATAATGCAGCTCTTTTACAGTGACTTACTCAATGAGGCCTCTGCCTTCTGGAGCTGTCTTTAGATGTTATCCCGGGTAAGGGCTAATATTTTCAACTAAATTCTCAAATCCATTCATAGCATTTTAGTCTAAAATGCTTCAACAGTTGATGCTAACTGCAAATTCTTTCAGAAAAAAAAGACACTCATCTATTGCATCGCTTTAGTTACAGTTTCAATGCTTTACTAGGTTGTGGAAGGTGTTCTATGATGACAAGGACAGGCCAAACCGGTATCTTCTTGCGAAAGAACTAATAAGCCGTCCTGATGCAGAAGAACTTGAGGTTAGTTACTTCCAAAGATTTTAGTAAACCGGCATGCCCTGGTTATTTAGTTCTCACGCAACCAGTTACCATTCTCACATTATAGTGGAAGTATTTCATGGTTTGGACTGTGAGTTGCATAGATATTACAAATTGTAAGCAAAATGGTGCCATCTACAATTTTTCTTCTTGTTTTGTAGATAATATTTGGAAATGTAGAGGAGAATTCCGACAAGGGCCCATCATTTTTCGACAGGGCAGCAGGCATCTTCTCTTCATTAAACCGATTCATGAAAGTCATATCAAGATGAAACAAGTGCGGCTAAATGCATGGTCAGTTGTCGACAATCGAGTCTCACAGTTCTGTTTATAAATCTGTTAGCATTGTGTATACTGTGTTTGCTTTGTGAAGCATAAATGATAAATACAATGTAAGTGCTAAGAAGGCAATAGATGCATGCTGCAGATAAACTAAATTAGTGTCTGACATTTGTATCTTAATCAACAGATATTTTTGTTATTTCCTCAAAATTTGGCTTCATATAGTTCTATTCATCACTTTTTTCTCACGTTTACATCTATTAAGGACATAATTGAAAAGCTAAAATTCATGTAGCCATCTTCACCGGATTAGATTAAGGCTCGTGATGTTATTGTTGTACATGTCCAGGTTGTTTTGATACTGTACGAACAGTTTCTAGCTTGGAAAAGTTCTCCTTGCTTCAAATTTCATTTTGCCAACATGACAAATTGAAGCAAATTTACCTCACCAACTAGTTATACAACCGCTTTGGCGACAAAGCAAAGTTGTTTCAAGCAGTATGCTGCCATTTGAATGTCAGAACCAATCGACTCGTTCTGTTGAAGCCTTGGGTTGTTTCTTTGGCCTCTGGTAGCGGTTGTTCTCAAATCTAGCCTTCATGATAAGTGAATAAAGCAAGTCTGCCTCAGCTGAAGTATCGTAAGGCATGTTCAAGATGCTACAAAGCAAGCCATCATAGGATACAAGTAAGAAGAAGTACGGAAGCCAATGCACATCAAAATTGCAACACTAGTTAGGTGCTACAGGTGGAATCCGGAGAGACTGAGGAATACTATGTTTTGTCTCTCGATGCACCTTCCTAGGATCTCATTGCACGTGAAACCACCCGAACATTAGCAGGTTAGGAATCCTATATGAAGAAGTCTTTCTTTTGATCAACATTACTACCCAGAAATAGTGGTGTGTGTGAACTACCTGTCAAGCAGCTCCTCTAGCATAACTCTTTGAGAAGGCGTCACATAATGAATGCAACTCCTAGGGCACTGTCCCACTGCAAGCTGAACCTGGTAATCTTCGCCATGCCCTGATTAAAATGGATTAAAATGAAACAACTAATTTACAAAAACCCCTACTACAATTCTCTTTATGGTAGCATTTACATATTAGGAACCATCGAGAGAAGCCAGAAGATGTCAATAAATCACGGGGCATTATCAAAAGTTTCAACCATTCATCAGCTTAATCACTCTACCAAGCTCGTCATGCTTCACACACAAAAACAACGAAAAGAAATAGAAGCAAACCTTGAGAAGTTGCCCGTGCAGTTCCTGTTGGGGAAGAAAATGCGAAGGCGTGGGGTGCTCTTTCTACACAGGAAAATGGACAACCTAGAAGTAATTTGAACGAGGGTACTTGCTCAGAAAAGAAACATATGTGTAGAGGAAACATGAGTCAATCAGCAAGGAATTGACCTTTACAAAAGGGGGCAACAATCCCGTAGATTGATGCAATGAATTGACCTTTATATTTTTCCCAGATGAAAATGGTATACATTTTATGATAAAGAGAGATCATATACTTGATACAGCACGTCTCATATGTCACGTTGAACTGTCTACAATTGAATCCTACTGGTTGGGGCAGTATAACGTTGCTTACAGAATCTGACCTTGAGGGTTTCTGAGTTTCTTAACCGGCATTTGATTTTTTATGGACGCAAATCATAGGATAAAATTTTATGAAGTTGTATCCATCCACAAACTACTTTCTTAATCACTGTTGGGAAAAGCTCTGATGAAGGTACCAATACCTTTCCCAACACAAAGAATCTCGTTCACGAAAAGATCAAATGCCTCGCATTCGGGTTCATCGAAAGGATCAAGACAGTCCCTAGCAGAGCATCTTTCACAGTTAGAATGGTACAAATATTGTCACGAGAAGTGAACCAAAAAACAAGAATTGACAAAATAACTAACTGCAATCAATAGATTAGCCGATTAGGGTAATGAGACCAGTTAACTCTCATAGATATAATAAACCATGAAACTTCTCCATATTGATTGGTGGTTTCCCAATATAGCAAAAAAATAAAAATAAATAAGTAGTGAAGAAAATGTCAAACTGAAGGTAAAACTATGAACAAATATAATCACAAAAGAAGGAAAGCCAGCACCCAGTTTACCTCTCAATGATCTCTGTTTTGGTGTATTTGGACAAGATCTGCATAGATTGTTACAGTAGTATTAACTGTCTTATTGCAACATTTCTAGAATTAACAATGGCTTGAAGTCATAAAATGGGAATTTGGGAGGCCTTTGAGCATTTGACAGTAAGAGGAAATACATCAAGCAGATAAATCAAAGTCAGCAACAAATGGTAACAGTGTATATGAGACATCAGCTGCTTCTTCTGCATCTTTGGGAAAACTCTATTTTCTTCACTTGCTCCTACTAATAGGGTTTCCCTCTTTTATCCATTATCATCTTTATTAAATCTTTCAAGCTCTAAAAATAGGGATCGCAGAGAAAAGAAATAAACTGGTCTAGAAAACATTGCAAAAATTTAGTACCTGATAGGCCCGAATTACACGCCGAATCTTAGCATCTGAACTCTCCCCATCTTTTCTCACATCAGGATGAAACTGCTTCACCTACAAAACGAAAAGGATAATATACTAACGGACAAACAAAATATGCATCAATTTTAACCTAACTTGCAAATCCACCAAAAACCCACTTCCTGTTACCACAATTATTACCCCCCAAAAAGCTAAACCGCAACGAAATTACAAAAGCAGGGATGGACAAAGAATTAGATTGATCGAGCAAGGGAAGAGGGCGTACTTTGGCTCGAAAAGCGGCCTTGAGCTGGGCGGGAGAGCAGTTGGGGGCGACGCCGAGCACTTCGAAAGCCGAAGAAGTGGACAGAATTTCGTCGCCATTTCTCTGTCTGCATTTGGCGGTGAACGGAAATGTTGAAGGAGCAGATGCGAAACGAAATGGGCTCTTCCGGCCGATGGGGCTGTGATTCGGCCATGGAAATGAGACGTCGGAGGGACAGTTTTGACCGTTATGGTTCGTAACGGTTCTTGCCGAAAGGGGAAGGCTTGAAACAGCAGCTACTTTACTCTGTGGAGGAGACAGATATTCCATCTCTCTCTCCCTCCTTTTCTGCTGCGTCTGTTAATAGTAGTTATATATATCTCCTGTGTATTTTATCCGATAGCAGCCAACCACAGGCTTTAGGAAAATTCTTTTGTATTGTGGTTTTTAATTTTATTCCAAATATTTTAAACCATTCCTCAAAGTAAACCCATAATTTAAACCCGTAATCTTGTTATTAAAAAATAATAATAATATCACCATTGCTATAAAAATAATCTCTTGAGTTTCTCAAATAGGAACGCATAAAATAGCTTACACCCAGATATACTTACTGCTTTTTCTCCTTTCATTTTCAACAGTCTTACCGTGTTTCCGCCAGAGATTAATTCATCTTGCAGGCATCTCTCACAGATATATTAGCCTGGTTAAGGCAGCTGAATAGAGAAGAGAACAATTCCACCTGAATACCCTAAGCACGCACTGAAGAGAGTAAAAATGTGATCTCTTATGGCACACACCATTAATGTTACACGACACATCACAATAGTTTATTTTGCACAAATTTGAACCACTTATTTAAATCTGATTCAAAATAACAACTCAGATGAGGGAATTATTGAAGAATGTGCAAATAACACCATCCTTGTGTCGCTAGGAAAGTTCATCTACGCTTCAGATCAGAACTTGCGCATAGAACACATGCGGAGTAGGTTTTCACCAAGCTGAACCATTGTTCAAAGTCTAGCTCGTGTTAGAGGAGATGGATTCAAGTTACCTCGGATGCTATATATCACAGCAGACGTTTCAGCAGGAGCTGTAACCGCAAAGTTAGGAGTTTACAGCACCGTTTCCAAGGCTTGGAATGCTCGTGAGGCGGCTGGATGGATGGATACTTTACACCAATAGAAATACATAGTTTTAGGAGGTTCAGTAAATGTGATGCCCGCTATGATAATTCCAGCCATTAAGTGTAACTCGAGGGGTAACACCTGGAGGGACCTCAAAAGAGAGAGTAATGGGCATCTCCTCACCTGGTACAAGCGAGAAATAGTTGTTGGAATAATGAACAGGAAGAATCCTGGTGTCTTCGCCTTCCTTATGTTCCTTCTTTGAAGCATGAACAGAGAAATGTAGAAAGAAAGCAACTCCAACATCGGTCCCGTTAATCTCTGCAACCCTCAAACCATTGGTTTCCCTTGAGAAGGACTTGCAGATGCTCTGAATTAAGCCACCCTCCTGCTTTTGCTCTATCTTTCTATGTACGGGTTCAAGGGAAGCCATATCACAGTCGCCTTCACCATTTCTTCCGGTGCAAATATTCTTGTACAGTAGATTTTTCGATCCTGGCTTCCTTGATTTGTTCTGCAAATGCATGCGGATTTCATATGTTGACCCTCGAATGAAAGCCTGGGATGTTATCTTCAGAGGTATTTTCTTCTTCCTGTATGGTTCCAATAGTTTGTAATCCCCACCAGACAGATGTAACCAGTAAAAGTTCCTGGATAAAATGCCATAGTCTGACATAGTATAGAGCTTGAGAAGAAGAAAGTAGACCGGCTTTGCGTTTTTGGACTTTGGATACTTCAACTCAAAAATAGGAACTGTTTTTTTAGATGGTACAGAAAGTTTTTCATAAACTTTGTAGTATGGACACGCTCCCTCCAAATCCCACACAGACACTTCTATAGCTACGTCTGATAGTTCCTCCGATGTTGTGTTGACTGCCTGCAGATGTAATTAAGACGGTTAAGGGCCACAACTACTGGTGCAAAGAGGGGAAAAAGAGAGTCCCCAAACCCACAACAAAAATAAAATAATAAAGAATAATGTTGGGACTAAACCCGTATGGTAAATGACCTATGTGGGATAAAATCTTAAATATGTGGGCCCTTACTTATTACAGGTTAAAACATTTCCCGTTGGAGCATGAACTAAAGATTTGGGCTGGAGCAACACTAACCAAAACCTCTAGTCAAATTTAACAAGTGAAAGTGATCAACTGTATGATTAAGTTGATTAAGTTACCTCAATAAAATAAGTTGCAAGATTCAGCTGGACATGAATTGGTTCTGCTGCAGAGCGACAACCATAGAACCCTGCAGTTTGGTCGTGGAGGTGATCATAGAACTGACCTCTAAGGCCTGTCCAAGGGTTCTGATTTTTCCAAATCAGAACACCAGTGTATTTGCTCCACATGCGGGAAGTCCAGCCTTCTAACAGAGATCTGTACTGAACATAGTTAACTAGTTGAGCCTGAAATGTACATTCAAGATAAGTCAAACACGAGAAACAGATCATTAGGTGCTCAGTTTGATATATATATATATATATAGAGAGAGAGAGAGAGAGAGAGAGTTTTGTTTACCTTGAGACAGAAATCATCAAGATCCATAGGGGTGCCATACATTAAAATCTGATCATGCACCTTACCTGGTTTTGAGTAAGGAATGTACTTATGGTACTGCCATGTGGGATTTGGAACTTCTTCTACATAGCCGTTGTCTACCTTCTTAAATAATGGAATTTGCCAACCCACTGGAGGCATTGTGGCTCTGATAGTGGCAGCCACAGGTATTCCCACTGAACCAACCTCAGGATTGAATCCATACTTGTAAAACTCATCCTCAAAAAAGCTTTCAGGGTACTGAATTTCATAAGGGCCATCAGTGAAGTCTCCTTTCCCATTTGCAAAGCCATCCCACATGGATCCCTGGATGTAAATGCGAGTACCATCAAGATATTGGCTAGGATCCTTTGGCTCTGCGGTAATATTAGCACCCTTCAGCACTGGGAAAATTTCTTCTTTTACATTACCATTTTCAGTTGAATTTTCAAAAAATGGGTGAAGTTTCAGATCATTTTTCAAAGCTTTGTTGATATCTTTGGGTGGAACTTGTTCATTTCCCCCTACCCAAAGAGCAAGACTAGGATGATTCCTCAGAAGCTTCACAGTGTCTCTTGCACAGAGCAAGAAAAGTTCATGGTCCAGAGGACCATCTGGGTTGGATATAGGGACACCTCGTCCATCGCAGTCTCCAGTTATCCAAAACTCTTGCCACACCTGCAATTTAAATCTTGGCAATGATTCTGCCAGTTGGTTCTAGTAGAACTTAAAATAGAGTAAAACAATTTGCTACATCAGAATGAAACTCCCCAAAATTGAAAATATTATGAGATTTCAGATAATGGGGCAGTCCATCCACAAACAATCAATTCTGAAGAATCATTTGCAACATTTAAATAGCCCAACCCTTTTAAGATTAGCCAAAAAAAAATAATAAACAAACAAAAAATAGAGTATATGGAGGAGAGAAGGAAAACTGGAGAATCAGGAAAAAAAATAGAGGGAAGGGTGAGGATAGAAGAGGCAAAGGATAAGCGAAGCAACAGAGAAGAGAGAGAAGAAAACCAGATAACGGACAAGATAGAAGAGACAAGAAGAATAGAACAGGAAAAAGCAAAGAGAGAAAAGAGGGGTCGGGGGGGAGAATGAGCAATTCTATACTCACATTTCAATCAATAAACAACTGAATAATCCCCAAGAGTGGAACGTCAACTACAAACTTACAACAGACCACAAACCAAGAACACCTCCAACTAAAATTAAAGATAAATCCCACACCCCACCAACCAGAGAGAGACAGAAAGCTAACCAGCAGACCATAAATATCACAGTAGTGATAGAACTCTGGCCTCTCAGCCAGTCCACCACCCCAGCAGCGTATCATATTTAAGTTCATGTCTGCATGAAACTTGATATCTGTCTTGTAACGTTTCTTTGAAAGACGGAGTAACCCATCTGATAATATCCAATTACCTCCACGGATAAAAACTGGCTGCCCATTGACCTTGAACAATCTACAAAGCAGAAAAATTACAAATTTAACACAAGCACATACAGAACCTCAAAACATCACTCTTTAGAACAATAAATATCAAGATGATTCTACCTTCCACCAGTCACACTATCAATATGGCTCTCAATTTTGCGAAAACCAAAATGTTGGCTCCACGAATCAGATTCTCCAAATCCCTTTACATCAAGGCTAATTGCAACATCATACAAGGATTGCTTTCCCATACCATTTGGCCACCATAGATTAGGCTTGTAGAAGAATAGCTGTGAGTACAACAAGATCAACACTTGAGTTGTAGTGCACCGAGAGTTTATACTAGTCATTTGCAAACTAGTTCTACAACCTTGTCAAGCATAGGATGCTATCAGGTAACAAAATATATGAATTACTACCACCAAAAGAACATAGATGTTTTTTAACAACTGTCAATGTATTGGTGTAAATACAAGATTTCTATCCACTAAATCAAAAAAAAAATTATATGTTACTTACCTGAGGAAATGTATATTGAACAGATGCTCCGGGAGAGATGGAAACATGCTCTGTGTGAAGATGTTCGACCAAGAAAATACTTCCCTCAAGTTCTGTTGTCACTTGGACATTTAAAGAACATTCAGCAACCCAGGCACTTCTATTAACCAATTCGGTGGTGGTATGCAAATATACCCTTTTGTAATTATCAAATAATGATGAAACCAAGTGGGGATCCACTATTTTCACAGGCTGCCAAAAAAGGAAGGTGATGGATTGAAATGAGAAACTAGAGTATTTCTTAGTTTAGTAATTTAAAACAATCTTTTTTACAGGCCTTGAAATCACACTGACTACTTAGAACCAGTTTCTTATCTTAGAAACACAAGAAAAAGTATATCCATTAAATAACAATATATCGAGGAGGAAAAGGAAACATTTCCTTTATGGTTGTGCATTTACAAGAGGAAAAAAAAAATATGGATTGTGCTCTCATATCCAGGATGATGATCTTCAATTCTGATGAAATTTAATCTGTCAGCTACACTTTCTAACAAATTTTTGTAATACCTGTTCTCATTGTAACCATAGAAGTCGCACTGAATACCAAAGAAGACTTCATTATACGAAGTGGAGGAAAATTTATATTCGATTATATATTGTATACAAAGGGGACAATCAAAATAATTAGCCATTACACTTTATTATAAAAAGAGGATGAACAAAACCACAGGGGTGATCTTATATCCAGAAGATAACCTTCAATAACCATAGAGAAGTTCAATTTGATATATTCCTTGCTGGTGAACAAAACTATAGATTAAACTGATTACTATGTTAACCCGTTCAGAATTTCAGTTATTAGTGAAAAGAGGGAATAACAATATGCAGAGGAATGTTAAAGGAAATTACGCATTCGAGAGTTGAAAGAACTCACCCCAGTAACATATATTGATACCTCATCCCAGATGCCAGTATTCCTATCCCTGTGGCAATATACAATTTGCTATCCCATTAAATGAATTAAATGATGCTTCCATTTAATTATATTTGCGTGTTGTATGTTGATGGATCTTAAAGAGAAAATTTCACACGCCCAACAAATTTTTGTAAATAAAATGATGAAAATAGATAGTTTAGATATACTTTTAAATAATGATTATTCTCTATGTTCTACAAGTCATGGAAATTGATCACAGCATAAAAATAATTACCTTATAGGAATAATCCAGTCCCATCCTTCAACATATTGAGCGGCAACATCTTTGCCAATCTGACATGAAAAAAGGATGAAGCATAAGCTTAGCTTGTGGACTCAAAACAAGGGAAAAATTAACAGATAAATAGTCTACTTCTGTATGATTGGATGAGAATAATTGTATGTTCTAGCATCTCCTAAAATCACATCAGAATACAATTGTAGAATGTTGTAAACTAAACCATTCCCAAGAACAAGAGCTAAATAACAGTAGCTTCTATCTTCCAACCTATACAAGTTTAATTTATGCCATCCAATAAATTAACCAACAATGAAGGTATAACCACTATCTTAATAGAGAAATCTGGCATAATTAAAATTAATTAAGACGCCCTTTGTGCATGTTTAAATGATAATACAAACTTCAAAACTGTTTAAATTGGCAGAAAATGTAAAAGTTTGTTGTTGATATTGTTCAATCAAGGAACAAAGACTTCCAAGATATCCATGCCATTTTTCGGTTTCTTATCTTCTTTTTCCCTTTTAATAAACAAGGATATAAAATTCATTGCAGAAATTTGAGATTCTGCTGCATCTCTAGAATACCATTACTTTTCAACATCAGCAAACATAGCACAAGCATAAACTTTCCTGAGAGGAGTACCCACCAATTTGAACATTCACTTCGACGTTTTCCTATGAAAATATAGTTGCTCTAATGCTTTTTACAGCTTGCTTAATCACTTCGACAAAGTTCCAAATAAGTTTTGAATGATTTTTCCTAATCATATTTCCTTTTTTTTTTATTTAGGTGCATCCCAAATTTCTGTTACATGTTACCTTTTTATCAAACTGGTTAACAATATATCTCTCTTTAAAGCATTAGCCAAACTATGCTCTTTAACATACAATAATTTTTCTTTTTTTGGCTCGGTAAAATGAACATACAATCATTTTTCCAAATGAATAGAAGAATTCATAAACAGTAGATTGAGTAGTCCTCCCACACTTCTAGTCATGAGGGTATTCCTTCTTATTACAGCATGTCCCAGCCCAGATAGAGGAGGACGGTTGTGTTAGCTAGACAACATCTAGCATAAAAATCATCAACTCTTTTATCATAGATTCTAAATAAAATATTATGTCATTGGAACCATCTTAACAATGTGCTCTATGACTCAAGTTGCAGTGAAAAATAAGCTAGGGTCATTGCATCGGTGCCTAGATGTGATGTTAAATTTACAAGCGTTCTTGCATTTTCATGGATGAATGGAATAAAGAAGTTAATCCAAATCAGCAGAGGATTGGATAATGGAACATTGAAACTTTGACCCTTAAAAGAATCTCAGTGATAGATGTGATGATCAAGAGAAAATCAGTAATGCTTGCCTTTAAGAGACAAGGTGGGTTGGGAAAAATGCCAAAATATAGGTTGAATCATGACATAAACTTCAGTACTTAGGGCCGTATGAAGAATAGTTAAACAACTAGACCAAATAATATCCTGATAAAAACATGAAAATGCATTTTATAGTTAACAAAATTATTTAATATGATCTTAAAATCAAAGAGGACATTCACCAAGTGGAGGAAGAACTTTAATTCCCATCTACAAGAATTGCAGCTGTGAAATAATAAAAGTTGGTACATAATCAATGATAATTCATTATTAGTTTTTTAGGGAAACTTGTACCTCATGGTCACCCCCTTGGCCCCCCTCAGGAGGAATCCTCCCTGGGTGGTCAGGAGGGTGAACTAGAACAGCAAGCAAATTTTCACCATCAGGATGCAGAATATCTGTGACATCAAGAGAATGTCTTCGAAACATCCCCTTGGGCAGGATTCTTTTGTGACCATTTAAATACACCTCTGCAGAGTAATTAATTGCCCGGAAATTTATATCCACGTGCTGGTTTCCTGACTGAAAGAATTCAGAAATTTTCATTAGTGAGACAACAAAAACATATTATTAACAATAACAGATAAGTATGTAAAACAAAATCACTGAGAAAGAACAGAAGTACCAACTCAAGGAAAAGAGCAATCAGCATGAGCATGCAAACTAGAGAACTTGACATCAATTGCATTAGCTACCAGACAACCCATTAATATAGAACAATCTAGCTAGAAGATTAGAACTGCATGTTCGTGACAAAATGAAGTACATATGCATATTAAAACCAAGTATGCCACGCTTAGATTATGCAAAGTGACTAGCAGCTCCTGCAAATGTACTTCAGCCTTTGAGAGTGGAGTTTACATTAAAGTAGACTTACCAGCTTGCATTGGAAAGTTGTGAAGAACCAAAACGTGTAATGCTCCCTCCCTGAATCAGCAATATCTATGATTGACTCGTTTTCCAACCCATAGAAGGGATCGGGCACGAGTTTGTTTTTAACAAGGGTTGCCAAAACACTGTTGAATCAGGAAATACTAGCATAAGTTTAAATGAAGCCCGGAGCCTATTGAATCTACAGCAAAATGAAACAGTAACCGTCATAATGTCTTAGTCAGACCGGACAGGCTCTACGAATAACAACAGTTCCATACACAAACTATCATAGAAACAAAATTAATATTTTATCTCCTAAATGCTACAATGTTCGATATCAGGATTCTTCTCGGCAACAGAGAATCGATGTACGAAACAAGGAGGAATGGTACTCACGTTCCAGGGACAACAGCCTCCATCCAAGGCAAATCGGGGCCGGAGGGAGGGTGAGTGGTGGTGAGCTGAATTCCGGTGAGGTCAATCCCCGTCGATCTCGCCGCTAACCACCCCGAATCCAGCTTCGTCTTCCCAATCGGCGCCATTCTTCGCCAGTCGTACCGGTAAAACCCTAGACCTCCGCCGAAGAAGAAGGGGAAGACTATCCTTCTAGTATACTTCTCCCTCTCTCCAAGAGGACCGACTAGCCTGTGCAGTAAATGAGAGTCGCTGTCGGCCTGAGCAAGACTACAAGGAGTGTATGGGCCCAAAGGTACTGTTAGTGTTATCATCAATCTGCCACGGAAGACAAATAGAATAGAAAATTCAATTCCCTCTTCTGTTCTTTGCCGCGGCGGATCAACCAACATGTAACCAACGTTGCATTATTTAAAATTTATTTTTTAAACGACATTAAGTAAAAGTTTATTACCAACATTGAAAATATTTTGTGTGTACTACTATTAATTATTAATTATTTTATTTTATTAAAAAAATAAGTTAATAATATGATCAATTATTTTTTAAGAGATGTACGTGAAGTTTTCGTTATTAATAATAATCGAATTAATTGTTAGGAGAATCTGTATATTGGTTTTTTGGACTTAAGTGTGGTATTAAGACAAAGTGTATATCATTATCTATCGAATTCTTTTACAGGGCCAGACAGATTGATAAACAAACTTATAGAATAAGAGCTAAAAGATTAAAATGTCCTCACTCATATTGAATTGAAAAAAGTGCAATGCAACATAGGTGAGGACATTTTAATCTTTTAGCTCTTTGTCTCAATCTGTTTGCATCTCAAGAATTTTCCTTATCTAATTAACTCGTAATTAAAAAATTATTAGATAAATATTTTATTCATTATTGTGTTATCTCTCCATTACTTTAAATAATAATTTTGGATTAGAGTTTTTCGCTTTACGTATTGTATGCTTATTCTATTTAGCGTCTACTTATTTAAGTAGTAGTGAGAAGAAGATTTTGTCATCTAATATCAATTTTGATTTGAGATCCATGTTTGTTACTCTCATTAATGATAAATGGAATCATATAAAATCTTATTCAATGGTAAATGCAAGTATTTCATCTCTCATTTATATTTTATATTTTATATTTTATATTTTATATTTGGTGTTCTATTAAATTCATACAATTCAATTACTTAAATACTTTAGACTTTTTATATCTTAAATAATATTAAATATCAATGTAAATTTAAAAATATTCAATAATTTTTACAATTAAAATAAATTTTAATGGTGATTATCAAGGGTGATCATTCAATTAGTTCAACTACCGAACCGACTGAATTGTTCAAATTAAATAAACTAAATTTATGTAAAAAATAAAATCAAACTGATAGAATAAATTATCAAATTGAACAAATAGAAAAAAAAAACTAAAATTACAAAGTACAAAAATGACTTTGTTTTTTTACGTTTCGATCGATTCGATTATTTTAAATTTTTTTAATATAAATATTGAATTGAATCGAAATAATCAAAATTGTCAAACTTAAAAATTAAATCGAATTAACCTACAACTTAAATCGAACTGAATCAATAATTTTGATTGATTCAATTTAATTATTTTAATTTAATTAAAATATTACTCATCCTTAATAATTATTATAATTTTCTCTAGTACTCCATAAATCACCTCTAATGATTATTATAATTTTCTCTATTTGTCTATTTTATGGTAGCTTGATATGTGACATTGCTTTTGCAGGTTTCCAACAACGGCTAAAGACACATTCAACCCAATGTACTCCCCTCAACTAAAAGAGGATTCATTTAGTCGCTAAAGTTGCAAGTTGAGATCTATTAAGCACTTTAATTTTGGACCCATTAAATACTTCATTGTATAGTTAGCACCACGTGCGACTTACACGCGTGATTGAGGTATGTGAATACAGTATTATCATATTCTTTTCCTTCCATCACTTAGGGTACATGCCTTCTCACCTTGTGTCGCATTCTTCTTTTTCATCTCTATCACTATCCATCGCCCACTTTATCTTCCTCACCTATGTCTCCATCTTTTTCTTTTTTATTTTTATCGTCGACTTACTTCCTCAATAGCGACCATGGTGTCAAAGCCTATAGCTTCTGGTGATGCCACCCATGGCAAACACGAAACTCTCAGCCATGGCAATAGCTAGAGGTTGTTGTCCATAGCTATGGCGATAATCGACCCACGACCGAATAGAAGCTCCTCAATCGGTTGCTCAAAATGAATAAGAGCTACCAATCAATCGGCCAAGACATCCAATGTGTAAGAACCCATATTTTCATGAGGTTACCACGTAATTTTAGTAAATTTAGAATACCAAAAAATTGACTTGATAGCAATTATAAGTACTGAATCGACTGTAGATAGTGCCCTGGAGCCGAGATATCTAAGAAAAATTATACGATTTTGTCGAGCATTTCGAGGCGTGATTTATGATATCCAAAGAAATTATATTCGAAACGATTTTTGGTACAAATAAAATGCAGCTGTCATTTAGGCTGTAAAATCGAATTGTTATAGGGTTTCGGGAAGTCAACGGAAGCTTGAGGGGGCTTCGACTTTTCATAAGGAACAACTTTTCAGTGGTTTTAGGAAGAAACGAAAGGGTTTAAGGCCAAAACGAAGATTTGGGCCTAAGTGCAGTTTTCTAAAATTGTCGGAGGTAGGTCAAAAAGATTTTTTTTTCAAAATTTTCAGGGGTCAAATGGATGTTTTAGGACTTGAGGGTCTTAAAAGCTATTATGGAAAGTTAAGGGGCTATGTGAAATGGGCCAAAGTGAGAAAACCAAAGTTTGAGGGGCCAAAGTGCAATTTCAAGAAACTTCTAAAGCAACAATGGTCGACCAGCCACTCCATTCGCCAAATTGTCCATGGGGAACCCACGAGCAATGGTCGGGGATGCGTTTGGGTCAAATCTTGGCTGGCAACGGCCACTTGGATGGTTAAAATTTAAAGAAAATCCGACCAGAAAACTGGCCGGTTTGTCGCGCGCCTGCAAGTGGGATTTTTGTTCGGTTGAGGCCACTTGAAGATTGATCTAGGGTAGGTATATGCTCTAAGGCTCATGGCTTGGCTGATATCGGGCATTTGAAGCATCGAATATGCCTATAAATAGGCTTCCATGAAGGCCGAATCTGAAGAGACTTTGAGCTTCAAATTGGTCGTGTTATTGAACGAATTGAGCGATGGGAATAAGGGGCTTTTGTTGCCCACGTATGGTAGAGCATTTATGGAGATTTAGAAGCATTTTGGTGCTGTTTTGAAGAGGTTTTGAGCTTCCTCGGAAAAAAGGGGGCGGTCCGTCTGGCTGAAACTTTGGCCGGCCAATTGGAAGCCTTCTGGTGCTCATTTGGAGGCCCAAGATGGGCCATCGTGATCGATTCATCAAGGCGAGCAAGCTAGTGGAGTCGACCTGAATCACCGGCAAGCCGTCGTCGGAGAAGACGACCGATGCGTGGCCGGCACGCGTTGATCTTCACTCGCCACCAGTCGCCTTAGCACGTGGGGGCGCGTGGGAGGTCCGAAAAATTTGAAAAAAATTCCAAAAATTCTAGAAAAATATTTTATCGAGGTTTGTGCAAAAAGTTTTGAGGTTTGCCTTCCTGATGTCTCAATTTCTGCACCAACCAGTCTCGTTTTGCGTGCAAACGAGGGTTTGAGGTAAGTCCAATAATTTTTCTTTGATGTCATTAGATTTTAATGAATTTTTGTGGAAAAAGATTTGAGAAAATAAACCCGAAGGTATTTATTTGAATTTTTAGAAGGGAAAATGGAAGAAAATATAAAGAAAATGTAAGAAATTATGAAAAAATAGGTTTTAATACTTATTTAAATAAATATGATGATTAGAGTGTTTTGAGACTTAAGTTTAAATGACTTGTGCGAATATTGAGGTTGGCACACAAATCGAGGTGATGCACGTATTTTGAGTCAAGTGTGTAAGTATCAAGGTAGCTCGATAAGGTTGAGAAGATAAGTGGTACTTCTCAATTGAATTTAGTTTTATGATCTTATCATGTTGTCATGTCTTGTTGTGAGTATGTCATGTAGATTGCATTTTCTTGTTTTGATTTATGAAATATGCATATGAGTATGATGAGATTCACGGTCATACATTGGATGGGTTTGAGATTAAGTACTGGCGTCGTTGCTTTGCCAAGGGTGCACCCATATACCCCAGTCTGGCAGGGAGACTGGAAAAAATGACGGATAATCTTAAGGTGCAGTCGACCCAAATATGAGAGTTATGATGTTATGTACATTGTATACATACATAAGCATTAAATATTTTGTTTCCCTTACTTAAATGATTCATCATCTAACTTGGGTTTTGCCCTTGGAATATTTAAACGTCCAGATGGAGATTGTAGCAGAAACGAGGATAAATGAGGCATGAAATGGCACTTAACAAAGTGCATGATGAGTTGTATGATGAGTTGAATGTATGTTATGTAGCTTATGCATTTAAATTCTGCTATTTCGAATTCTGAACGTTTTGAGGAATAATGATGTAGAACCCTATTTAGGGTTATTGTTAGTTGAAAACTTATGTTATGTATTAAGTCATGTTGATAAATTTATGTCATCTTAATGTAAGAACTGATTTATGATTAATGTTAAGATGTTAGGTTCGATTCTAACTTCCGCATTTGATATTTATGTTGATTATCTTTTGAGATAAATGTATAGAAATTTTGGGATGGATAAGAGCGATGATATGGTTTAGTCGTAGTTTTAGATAGAAAAAAAATTTATTATCCCAGAATTGTCCTGAGTTTTAGCGCGTTCGAAAAACGAAGCGTTACACGATGACTCACGACGAAAAAGACGACCAGCAACCATTGATGCCGTCCCCAGCAACCAACATAAGAAAAGCGAGTAAGCGACCAACCACTCGCCTCCCACATTGCCGGTTGCAACGGCGACAAACATCGATGGAGGCGACGACAACTACATGCATCTCTAATACTAATTATTTTGATTTAATTATGTATAATTTATCAATATCTAATGATAAAATAATTATGTATAATTTATTAACATATATATATATTGTATAAATATATAACAATCACTGTATTTAACATATATACATACATATTTTCTAACAATCATGTATAATTTATTAACATATATATTTTATATTAATATAATAAAATTTTATCTAAGCACATGTATGTTGTGCACAAAATTTTAGGATTTAAATAGTATAATATGTTTTAAATAAAAACTTGAGGCACAATAAATCCCGGATCAAATTGAGGGAATAAAGTACATGAGTTGAATGTGTCTTTAGCCTTCCCACAATTATATATATTTTATATTTATTAAATTAGTATTATAATTTAAGATTTCTTGATGTACATGTGGACTTCCAGTTTTTATTTAAACAATTGACATTTTTTTTATGTTTTTTTTTAATCTTAGTTTGTATTCTCCATTTAAGAATAAAAAATTAACATGTGATGAGGTTTTATTTTTTTCAGATTATATATATATATATATTTATTTAATAAAATATATTTTAATTTGGTTAGGGTTTGAGTCTTGGTTTGCGACGAATTTATTTATGCACTTAGGTCAGGTCAAGATAGATCACAAATTTTAAAAATGATGGGATAGTCAGAACTAAAGACTATAGGTTATTAAAGATCCCTCAAATTTTTCACATTACAAAAAAAAAAATAAAAAAATGTGATACTAACATTTTTAGAAAATATAAGAACCTTTCTCTTATTCACATTTTAATTCTTTGACATTTTTGATAATAAATATCACTATTTGTCTCTGCAACTAAATGGGTTACAGAGACCACCAGTATTCGAATTTAATAAAAGGGTTGTTAGAGTGTTTATTGGGTACCCAAAAAGGTTTAAAAAATCTATTAGGATCCCCAAATCTAATTAGGGTTTAGTAAATTTTAATATTTAACATATAGTATCTATTAAACTAATTAAAATGATACACATATTTGCCACCTTACTGGGTTTGCCAACTCAATGGATTCACCAATTAACATCTTTATAGAAGAGTTCTAATATAAAGATAAAGAGATCGATACAACAATAAATGAGTATAATATATAAAAAAAATATGCTATATAATTTAGAAGAAAGAGTAAATTTCACATATGACTCTTAAATTTTGTTTAAATTGCACGACTAGGCTTTGTATTCTTTGAATTAATATGTACATTTCTTAAGAATTAATATGTATTCTTAAATTTTGTTTAAATTGCATGATTATGTTTTGTATTCTTTGAATTAATATGTACACAAACAACTATTAATATTTTATAAATCCTTAAAATACCACCATTTACTTTTTCGAGTGGTGCTTGCGTGAGCAACTACCACCATTGATATCGGTTCATTTGGAGAGAGAGAGAGAGAAATTTATTGATTGCTCCAATCAAAATCAATAATTTACCCTTTTTCCCACAAAATGAAACTTATTATAGTAGATGTAATTTAAATATTTAAGTTATTGTATAGAAAGAAAAGGAAATAAAATATATATACATGTATAGTATATAGAGAGAAAGAAATTAAAACTTTTTTTCCAAATCAATTTGCAAACAATCTTTTATTTTTTTGCAAATTGATGGAAATCAAACCATAATCATTCATTTTTTTTTAGAGCAAATTGATGCAATAAGGTATGATTTGCAAAATTAAGAGAAGTTGTTCAATTTGTAAAGTCATTCGTAGTGATAGATCTACATGTGAGCTACCATGAGATGAAATTTAGAGTAACTCACAATTAAAAATATTTTTTTATATTAAAAATTTTATTTTTTAATATAAAAATAATAATTTTTAATAATAACCTAATAAAATTTCTGAATCCACCCATACGTTAAGGTGATAAAGCTATTGTTGTCAATGATATTGAAGTTTTAATTAATGGCAACGATAATGATTGAAGCGATAAAGAAAACAAATAAAGAGACAATAAAGATGGAAAGAGACAAATATTTTAAAAAATAATTAATACAATTTAAGTAAGTCACACAAATTATATTTGAAATTTACTTAAAAAAGATAATATTAGACAATAATTAAACATCAATAAATACACATTGTTTTCAAATAAAAGATATTTATAATCAATTAATAAAATAAGTTAAATATTAAAAAGTGTAATATAATAAATATACTTCACTTAAAATAAAATATATTTATTAATATTTAATCATTACTACCAATAATGTGTCGGTACCGGACAGGTGTCGGTTTGCCTGGAGTTAGTTGGCCCACATCTGAAAAAGAACATTTCCCGCATTTTTCTGGCATCGTCCACCCAAATCCCACAGAATATCTCCCTCTCTCTCTCTCTCTCAATTCTGTATATAATATATTAGGTATAAAATCTCAACACTGTAGATGTTAACACTGACCACAAATAATTCAAGGATTAGTTGAACCTTCGACAACCGTTTAGCTCGTTGCCGTAGTAATCTGAAGATCTGAAGGGAAGATCATTAGCCGGGATGTCTCCGGATTCATCGGCTCAGCGACGCATCAGAGCAATTCAAGGCCATCTCCTCGCCCTCAGCGCCGATTCGGGCTTCATCCAGATTCAACGCAATGACACCGCCGGAGAGTTCTATCTCGGTATTCTTATCTCTCTGTGTTTGTTTGTGTACCAGAAGTTCTCTGTGCGCGTGTTTGTGAACGAAGTGTTAATTAATAATATTAGTGTGTAAAGATGGTAGTGGGTGGAATGGATATTCACGGGCGTTTGTTTGTTTGTTGTGCTTTTCTATTTTCTGGTCCCTTTGCCCTTTGATTTGGGGTTTCAATTAAAACTATTGTTATTGTCATCGTTATTTGTCTCGTTTTTCCACAAATCTCTCAATTCCTGTTTCGTGAATGGGCTTCTCTGGATTCAAACAGAAATTATTTAAGAAATAGAACGATGAACAAGTAAAGAAAATGGACACACCCTTTTAACTATATTTGAATTCAAATCTTTCCAATAATTGAATTTTAAGTTGGACAAAGAAGGATTCTCAAGGAATTTATCCTTTTTGTTGTTTGGAGGTAACTGAATTTGACTGGGCAATGGGAAGAATGCCGATATTATATTCATAGTTATATGTTTAATTTAGAAATTATTAACATTTTCCAAACATAACGACAGTAATAACATATTCAAGATCTAAAAACAAAAGGAAAATTAACCATTGAATAAAATTACAGACTTGACCTTGAAAGCACTTTGCTAAACTAAGAGAGCGAAAGGAAGATTAAGCAATTGGTTTCCAAGATCCTTAAAGGATAAGTTGCGGTGGTGCAAGCTTAAAAGAACTGAGAAAGTTAATATGGGAACTCAATTAAATTAACTTCCCAATTTTTTTGAAATCCAACCCTATTTGATGGGAATTCTGGATGATTTTTATTTTCTTTTTAAATCCCATGAAATCAAATACAATTTTAAATCCATTTCAAATATATCAAATTCTATTTTCACTTCCAAGTTCTATCAAATTCCATCATTCTAAACGTAGTTTTTTCTTTTAAATGAAAAAGGATTTTCCCTAGATTATACTAGGCAACTTCTTGTCTTAGCTGCCTTTTCCCCTTTCTTTCTCATTAACTTTGATCCAGTGTAATGGGTAACACTAGGATTATCACTTAAAGGCAGGGGAAGCTCCCTACTTAATTTTGTTTCTAAAATCCCCATCTGTTTGTTTCATTTTCATTGGTAAACTATTTGTACAATAATGAATGATACAAAAGCAATGGTGTTTATGAAAATTTGTATTCTTTTTCATTAATGTTGGTTCCATAAAGTAAATGACTGACTTTAAAATCACCTGTAATTTTATATTTTGTTGTTGTCCAAAAGTAGTTTTAGGCAACTGGGAAGCTTTTATTTGGTTCCCAAAACTGGAGTTTACCAAATGTGTTATTTATTTTGTTTCCAGAAAAGCAGAAACATAAAAATGCTTTGAAGCCACAACTTGAAGCCTATATAATGTAATCTATCTTCATATTTACTTGTTAATTATCTCTTTTTGCTTTCGTCATTCTGGCTAGTAGTCTTGCTCAAAAACAATCATGGTGGCTGCTATTCCTCCTTTCAGGTCAAACATATAGTGTAGTGCTTCCAGAAAAACTAAAGATTGGAAAATGGAACGTCTACAGGTTGGCTACTTTCTATAACTTTAGCCGATTGCCATATATCTTGACAATTCATATGCATATTGGTTTCAGAAACCCATGTTGAAGAATTTGTGGGAAAAAAAAAAATGAATTTGCTCTCATGCTTGTCATTGATTCTAATTTGAAGTTAGAAAATAAGAAAAAGTACCTAGCTAGACTTCTAGTGTATAGTGTGGAAAGACAAGGTTGACTTTAATGGATCTTGATGCATGGTTTCTATAGTGTGAGCTTGAAAATTTATCAACTAAGAGTTGTTTCACTCTTATCCTTTTCTCTTTTTCCATGGAGTCAAGGTTGGAAGCAATACATGAATAACTGATCCATATGGCCCTCTTGTGTTTTTATAGATAGAGACAAATTCCTTGCTTGTACTAAGCTAGTTAACCCCTTGTGCAGGTGTATTATTGACAGAACCCTAGTCCTAACTAATGTTTACTTTGAAGATAGAATTGAAATTGAGAGAGAAATAGAAATAATTGAGGGAGAAATAGACAGAATAACAAGGAGAACAGTCAGAAATAAGGGAGAAAACTGAAAAAAATGTAGGGAGAGATTTGAGAGTAAGAGAGAAACTGAGTTATGATATTCCAATAATTCTAATGTGATTCCTGAAACTGTGCATAACCTTATATATAAAGCTATTTGGCAGTTACTTAGTAGTAGTTACCACTACACCACTACTTCCCCATTAATCCATAACTGTAAATTAATTGTAGATAATACCCAATTACTCCTAAAACATAATTGTAAATAACAACTAAATAAATATATAATAACATAACTGTTTAATTCACTTGGGGTAGTGACATTCCCTCCCTCTTAAAGGATTTCTTGTCCCCAAGAGATCACAACAATGACCATTGTTCTTCATCCAATCCCAACTTTCACTATCTGCTTCATCCTTCTTAGACCGCTCTTCCCAGTGATTTCGCTGGAAATATCTAAAAGATCAGCGAAGTCGGTTACTAGTCGAGGATGAATTTTAACTCCTTTTTCCTCCTTCTCACTAGCTTTGCATTGACATCAGGCATTGGAGGGGTACCTATTCTTTCAAGAATAGCAGGCTTGAAATCTTCAAAATCCGAAGTTGGTGTAATAGTAACCTTTTCCAACTTCACATCATTTTTCGCTTCCTGATCCAGTGTAGGTAATTCATCAGCTTCTTGCAGACAGGAGGTTTTAGGTAGGATTCCATCTCTTGCTAGAATCAGTTTTGCAATAGATCTTGAATAAAGATCCACTGGTATACTAACTTGAAATTTCTTTGAAATCAAATCCAATAAATCATCCAACTTTTTATTGAATTCTTCCTTGAACACTTTCTCTAGCAACTGCATTCTCTCAAGAGTTCCTTTGGCCATCATTTCCTCAGTCAAATTCTTTTGACTTCACTCTGAACAGCAACTGCAACTGCTTCCAATAATCGGTAATTGCCTCTGAAATTGCTTCTAGAAACCGTCTTGTACTGCTCGCCTTCAAAATTTGCAGAAACACCTAGGTCTGGCCAAGAACTGGACTGCTCTGATACCAAATGACAAGAGCCTACTAATGTTTACTTTGAAGATAGAATTGGAATTGAGAGAGAAATAGAAAGAATTGGGGGAGAAACAAACAAAATAATAGGGAGAACAAACATAAATGAGAGAGAAAACTGACAGAAATGTAGGGAGAGATTTGAGAGTAAGAGAGAAACTGAGTTATGACATTCCAATAATTTTGATGTGATTCCCGGAACTGTGCATGGCCTTATATATAAAGCTATCTGGTTGTTACTTAGTAGCAGTTACCACTATACCACTACTTCTCCATTACTCCGTACCTGCAAATTAATTGTAAATAATACCCAATAACTTCTAAAACATAATTGTAAATAACAACTAAATAAATATATAACAATATAACTGCCTAAGTCACTCAGGGTTGTGACAATTATCTCTACCACTTCCCATATCTAAGTTACTTCTAATTTTGTTATTTGTACATCAACCCTTGATAAAATTGGATTTCTAAACTACCAATCAACTGTACAAACAAGCATAATTTTGTTGATGTGGTAATCCCCTAAATGTTTTTTACAATGAAGCAAAATTTCGACTACTTGCAACCCCAAACAAAATTTGGGTATTAAAACTATTAATCCAACACTTATTTGTATCTGAATCCTTGGTACCAAACCTATGCTTCTGTGATCATAGAGAAATTAATTTCTCAAAATTCCTTTTTGAAATACATAAATATGATCTTGTAAACATTTCTCTAAAAATAGCTATGAATTGCTTCAAAGAGGTGCTTTTAGAGAGTAGTGACCTTTAGGATTAGGAGTTCTTGAGCATTAGACATTGTCTTCTGAGGTTTTGGTATATTGATTGTATAGAAGCTTAACTCATCAATAAGCCCACAAGAACACTACCAAGAAATTGAACTTTTAAATACCTTAGCCTTAGTTTGCATAAGTATAATAAGAGCTATCTTAAATTCTTAATACTAATTTTAGTAGTAAATTTCTTCATGATGGATTTATTTTAATATGCTGCCAATGTATTATCACATCTTAGCCACTTACTCCCATAGGTAAGGCCTACCAGATAATATATGTATATATAGGGATTGGGTGTGTTATAATTTCCATCTGAAGTGTCTGTTTTCACTCAGCATCTACTAGAACTACATGTGACTGGTAAATTATGTCTCCATAAACATATCTTATTTGAATGCATTGTTTACCTTAAATGCAAATCATTGATGTGGTGACATTCATATGTCCAATATAATTAATCATACCATGTTTAGATAATTTAAAAGAGAAAAAAATCATGTCATTGGGAAAATAAAACATGAATCATTTGATTAGTAAAATAAAACATGACAAAATATTGGTTTCAGGGACAGACATTTCAATAATACATTGCCTGATCCTTTGTGCTTGTGGGAACATCAGTGATCAAACATGATAGTTGAGCTTTGGTTCTTAGAATTTTGTTACTTTGTCCCATATTTGTGCTTGTTTTCTCCCTTTATTTTGGATGTTGTTTAGTGACTTTAGTCCAAGTGTCTACATTTCTACACCTGAGATTGTGTTGCATGTTTTGGAGACACTTTTTCTCTTTATACAGCTTGATATTCAATTTTTTGATCCATATCTTGACAACATAAACTTTTGGGACAAGTGATGATATGGTGTGAAATGTAAGTCTAATTGGAGTTTTGTGTTACATTCTTAAAGGCTTACATGAACATATTTTTCTTGATTAGGCGTACAACCCTGGACAAACAATGTATACATGGCCACAAAGAACAAAATTAAAAGAACCCCTATATATACTGCCTAGAATTTGACAAGATAAACAGAGGAAAAGGGCTATAACTTCCCAAGTGATGAAAGGAGCAAATATTGACAAGAACAACAACAAGAGCAGAAAAAAAAAAAATGACAATGACGACGTATCAAGACTTAAATCCCACTATGTGGGATTTTCTACATGAATTCTAGCTTGCCAATCATATATGAACAAATATTGACATTAATATAAATTATGTTTCTTTTTTCACACCTATTCCTGATATCATCATTTAACTAGTTGTTGTCACAAATATCATTCAAGTAACTGTTCGTGGCAGATCTGCACATTCTCCAGTAAAGCTTGTCCGCGGGTTTCCTGATCATCCTGAAATTGACACATTGCATGATAACTTTGTGTAAGAAATAGTATTATTGTCCTCATTCCTCTCTTTCTCGATTCTATTTTCTGCTTTGGCTGTAAACATGCTTCCTGAAAGTGGATTCTCAGTCATGAGGAGGACTTACTTTGTGTTACAATTCTGTTTTTTCAGATATGCAGTTGAAACTTTCCAGGACTACAAATACTTGGGCACGCGTGTTCGGATTGATGAAACAGTAGGAGAGTGAGTTGCTTGCTCAGATTGATCAAATTATGAAAATTTTGTCCTCAAAAGTTGATTTTGGTACATTTTGTCTGCATTTGAAGGTACAAATGGATGACATATGGAGAGGCAGGAACTGCTAGGTCAGCAGTAGGTTCTGCCCTTTGGCATCATGGATTATCAAAAGTGAGTCATACTGCTGAACATGGACTATTAAAGTGCTTCCCATCTGGTTTCTTGTTTTGTTCGAGCAAGCTTAGTAATTCTTGGCTTGTCAATATTTCATTTATTAGTTTCAATTAGGTAGCTGAGGTTACAAAGCTGCTTACATGTTTTCAGGAAATATTATATATATATATATATATATCTCAAAACTATAGCCTCATTTTAGTTTTGTTATGAAACAGGGAGCTCGAGTTGGCCTTTATTTTATCAATAGACCCGAGTGGCTGATTGTGGACCATGCCTGCTCAGCATATTCATATATCTCAGTACCTTTATATGATACTCTTGGTGTGTAGTTAATGCAACTGCAGGTCTCCTGGTTCAGACAGTATGAAACTTGAACTTGTGACCATTTATTTTTTGGGTGGTCTTATCTGTAGGTCCAGATGCTGTGAAGTACATCGTGAATCATGCTGATATACAGGCTATTTTTTGTATGCCAAATACATTAGATGCTGTGAGTTTATCCCCGCCCCACCATAAAGCTGGCCATCTTCACTTTTGGGAGTCTTATGCACGTTGAGGATAGACCCCTATTAATTTCATTACAAAATTTTATGTTTAATTTTTTTTTCATAACGGCAACAACCCTGTATATGCAAAGTATACATGGCCTTAAATAATGAAATTAAAAAAAGAACTACATATATTGCATGGTGCATGGAACTTGACAAGATAACCAATGGGAAAGGGAATACCATCCCAAGCCAAATAGAGAAAGAAAAGAGAATACATGTGTAAATATGTATATATAAAATGAAAGAGGAACAATTTTATAATTTCCACCCAAATGTACTTCTTTCCCTTAAAAGACCAAAGATTACATTCCATCTAAAAAATAGGTGGCATCACCCCATTCTTCTCGAATAAATACATCTATATCATATGCAATTCCTATCTTCTTTCAAGTTACTAAGATGCCCCAACATAACATCTATTTCTCCACCTTCATTGATTAGCTTCGAGAAATACTTCTCCCATCTCTCCTTGAACGCTCCCTCGTTTACTAATAGCTTTTGATTTTTGTCAATTATGAATTTCACTTGGCATAAATTCTTTTTTTTTCCTCTTATTTTAGCTAGTTTACATATATATTTATGGCTCCCTCTTTTACTCATATTACAAACATCATCATATCACATATCCATTTCAAAATTTTCTTCTAGAAACTGTAACATTTTTATTTTATCTGTTGAGACTTGCAGTTGTTGGGCTTTGTAGTTGAGATTCCATCTGTGTCTCTAATAGTGGTATGTTCTTCTAAAGATTCATTTTTACTTAAAGGAACGCGCATTTACTTTGAGGATTGCTAGTGTTGTAAAGTACTTTTTCTAATTCATCCTCATAGGTTGTGGGAGAGCTGGATGAACACTTGCCCTCACTCCCATCAACATCTGGTGTTAAACTTATCTCTTATGCGAAGCTAGTTAGTCAGGTGAGTAGAAATTTTTGGAAGTTTGTTAGGCAGTGTGTACAAGTTTGTATGGCGTGAAACTGAAAGTTATTCATTTATTTAATTAATTTTTTTGCAGGAGTACTTTGATAAGAGACCTGATACTGTTTTGTTTAAGAAAATGCCATCTGGACTAGCCATTCTTTTTAGATCTAGGAGAGAAGGGATTTCAACTAGTACTGCTCTAATCTCTTGTTTGGCAGGGTGGAAAAGAAGTGGAGCGTAAAGAGAAAAATCATTTTCTTTAAGTCATGTTAACAAATGAAAGGAATATGCATGTGAGGGGAGGGTTGGGCATTCTTTTTAAGTGAATCCTGGTCCTGGATTTTTCCTGACTTCTAGGATTAAAAACAACAAAGGAATATTCTTTCCTAAAATTTTATTTGCTTATTGCTATTGTCCTCTCTGTTATAATTTGTTTTCTTTTGTGAAATTGGTTTGCTCCATGTCCTCAAAGTCATGCATGGATCCTGGCATGATTCCAGCATGCTTCACTTTTATGGTATACAATGTGCAACTGCTGCATTAGATGGCATAAAGGTGCAAAGACTTGAATGCAACTTAATAATATAGAAGTTGAAAAACCTGAAAGACTTGCATGCCCCTAAATAAAGTTCCTTCAAGTCTCATCTTAAGCCCTTTTTTGTTTTTTACAATACAACTGGCAATTTACTCCTGCATACTGAAATATTAACTTACAACCAGTTGAAGGATGAAACTAAGGAAAATTGGTGGAAAAGTTGTAGGAAGAAGAATAATGATGGATAAAGGGTTGTAGGTTGTTTTTGTCTCTAACTCTACATCCCGTATGTATGCCATTACTTCAAATAAGGAAAATTATATCAGGATCAATAATAGCAAAATTATGACTATCAATCAACCCAAGATTGTAGCTATCAATCATCCCAAGTTTATATCTATCAAAAGAATTAATGGAGGCTTCAAAATGTGAATATGCTAAACCAGAATTAATAAAGTATCTTCCACTAAGCTCGATCGGTCTATTTGCATGAGTTGCCTGCTATCCTTGGATACCCATATTGTGTTCTTGGATTTTTTTTTCTACAAATGTTTATTGTGTAACATGTTACAGGTTTATGCATATTCTTTTTATCTTCGATCTTACTAATTTATGATCCATGATTCCTGCCAAAATTTTGTACTCTTCATCAATGATTTGAATGTGGAACTCAATGTTATGTATTGAGTTATTTTATTCCATTAAAATTAATGTCATACCTCTTTTTGATTATTTTCTAGGGGTATAGTACCCTTCAACCGTTCTGCCCTCCCAAGCCTGAGGATGTTGCGACCATATGCTACACAAGCGGTACTACTGGAACCCCTAAGGTAGCCTACCCATGTCTTTTAAATAATTAAAAGAGATTTTGATAATTAAATTTATCTTATTTTATTTTCTTTGGTATTCTTTCTTGCCATATTATTTTTCTTTGGAAAGGGAGTTGTGCTGACTCATGCAAACATGATTGCAAGTGTTGCTGGAATGTGTTACTCAATTGACTTTAATTCCTCTGACATGTGAGTTATATTGCTACTGCTGTTGTTTTCACTATTTGAGCTGTACTTACCTTCTCTTCCCCTGAAGTTATGTGACTTAATCATATGCTGTTTATGGCAGTTACATATCCTATCTTCCCCTGGCACACATCTATGAACGAGCCAACCAAGTTTTTTCAGCACATAGGGGTGTTGCTACAGGTTTCTATCAGGGGGTATGTAATACAAATGGATGTCACATCTTTACTTTCTTATGGTATATTAGTGGTTGACCTATTCCATATAATTGTTGTTCCGTTTGTTAGATGATATTTCAGAAACTCAAGGAAGCAAAAAATTCGCTTCCATACTTTCCAATCTAATTCTGGTTGCCATTTAGTTTGTGTCCTCTGTATCTTTAGTGAAAGTCACTGGTAGTTCTACCTAATCTAATACATAGGTTATTAGACTTTGATCTTTCTGATGGCTAGAGAATAATTTGAATTGTTAGTGTAGCAAATCCTAGTGTTAAGTGTTGAGAAACTAACTAATCTTGAGAATGGCTTCCAATGTATTAGTGTCAAATTGTGACATCATTATATTACATTTCAATGTGATGAAAGAAAAATGAAGGATAAGGAAGAAATAGAAGATCTCTAAATTTATCCACACTTCAGATCTGAAATATCTTGAATCATTTTGGGGAAAGTTTTTGTTCTTTTGTTGGTTTTTGTCCCTCTTCTAAGGAACTATTTTATAAGAATACTGGTAGTTTTCTTTTTCCCCTGTCATATAAGCAAATGTTGGATATGGTGAGAGCACAATATGAAGAGTCTTCTCTCATGTTTTATATGTGTCATAAATTTAATGCTTTTATGCATGATTTCACATTTAACATTTTGATTTTATCAACAAATTCTGCATCATTAGCAATGTTGCCTTCGTATTTCATATGATGAATGAAGAAGCATCAAAATCACCTTCAGTTTTCTTTCCATTTCCAATTCACAACTCTGTTATCTTTGTGTCTACATGTTTTGGTTTTGCTTTAAGAGTTAAAACTTAGGGGTCGTCTTACATTGTATGAAATATTATGCATTCTGTTATACTTTGTACTATCTTTACGTATGGATGTGTTACTCTTAATTGCAGGACAATTTGAAGTTGATGGATGATTTGTCTATTCTAAGACCAACAATATTTTGTAGTGTTCCTCGCTTGTATAATAGAATATATGCTGGGTAGGTTATTGCCAACTGATGCAAACATCATCCAGTATTACTTTTTAGTTTTTATGATTGCCCAGATTTTTCTTATATTCTTCTTGTCATAGGATTAAAAATGCTGTGAAAACCTCTGGGGCTTTAAGGGAGAGACTATTTAATGCTGCTTACAACTCCAAGAAGCAAGCCATAATGAGTGGTATGCCCCAATTTTTACTTTTGAGACTTAAGAACACTGTAGGATAAAATGATTGGATATTAAAAATTCTGATGATCACTCCAGCATTCATGCTTCTTAGTTGTGTATTTGGCTGCTTCTGGAGTGCTTATATTTTCTAATGATTGTTTTAGGCAGCAAGTCATCACCGGTGTGGGATAGGTTGGTATTCAATAAAATAAAGGCAAAACTCGGTGGACGTGTCCGATTTATGGGTTCAGGTGCTTCACCTTTATCTGCTGATGTCATGGAATTTTTAAGGGTGTAAGTTGATTGTTCTTCTTAAAGAAGACATTACCATTTGTTCAATGAGTATCAAAACTATTTTCTGTTACTGGTAGTGACTGAATATCTTTTTGTAATCCACAACTTGCAGATGCTTTGGTTGTCCCATCCGTGAAGGATATGGTATGACTGAGACTTCTTGTGTCATAAGCATTATGGACGATGGTGACAACTTGACTGGTCATGTTGGTTCTCCAAATCCTGCATGTGGTAAGTTAACCATATGGAAAACTTCGTAGCGCATTAAGCATTTTAGTTCCTAGGGAGAGTACGAAAGACATGGATATAGCAGGAAGACAGCAATAAATTGAGATACATCTATTGGCATAGAGTAGATCGATTTGTGTGGTATATTATTCTACCAATTAGGCCAATTTGCAAAGTCTTTGAAATGGGCTTCATGTTTCATCTCAGCAAAATTCTTGCGAAATAGCCTGAAAGCCAGATAGTGAACTATATTTCTGAAGTCGTTCTTATAGTCAACTATATTTTCCGTAGTCAATTGAAATATCAGTCTGCCTTGCTATTGCCGAACTTGTAGTCGACTACAGTTCAACTATACTCACTCCAGTCAGTCATAGCTCACCTAGGGCTATAGTTGACCTCCTAGTCGACTATCCATATGACATCACACAAAGTATGACATTCTTCAATGATATGGCCTGTGTATGAGTGAAATGGACATATCTAAGTAGTTGAGGGCAGGAGAGTGATATCTCTCTGGGAAGAGAAATGGCTTTCCAAGTCAGAAGGATGGAGAATAGGTAGAAATGTGTAGGAAAAATTTCCAGTAGTTAGCTCCATTGGGTCAGTAGGGTTGCTTAGGAGCACCCTGGTGCTGCCGAGGATCATTCATAATTGGCCGGGGGAGCATATTATAAGCTGGCTTTCTCTAAATCCATAACCTCCATGTGCATCTTTATACCTATCCCCTTTTCTGTCCACATGACCATTTAAATCTCCTCCTACAATGGTCTTCTGTCCTCTAGGCATTCCATTTACAAACCCCTGTAAACCCTCCCAAAATTGTCTTTATCTCTTCTACAAACCCAACCTGTGGTATCTATGTACTAATAATATTCAGTCTTCTCCTAGAACCACTTTAGCGACAGTAATCTTGTCTCCTATTCTCTTCATGTCCATTACCTCACCCTTTTAAAGTTATCCGTAATAATCCCAACTCCATTACTTGCACAGTTCTTCCATGGTACCAAAGCTTTTATCCACTCTGTCAACATTTTTAGCCTTCTCTCCAACCCATTTTGTCTCTTGGAGTTACGTAATATTAATCTTCCTCCTAATTATCACGTCCAAGACTTCCATAAATTTTCCCACTAGTCTCAATGTTCGATAATCCAGTCTTAGTCTATGAACCTAGACTAACTTCTTTACTTATGTAGAAGAAGACAAACAATAGAGAGGATAAAACCCTATCACTAATTAAGGGATGGTCTAACTATATATATATATAGATATATGTATGTATGTATGTACATCACAGTACAATGTATATATAGGCTGTGTTTTCATTCCTTGTGATAACAATGCCATCAACATAAAGAACCAAGATATACATCCAAAACTAGAATTTCTATAAAACACAGAACAATCACTGCTAGAATGTTGGAAACCAAAATTCTTGAACCACTCCACTAGATCACTCAAACCAAGCACATGGAGATTATTTCAACTCATACAATGACTACAAACACAACGAGGCTCCCCCCGAGCAAGAAACCCTGGCAGTTTCTCCATGTAACTTCTTCATGTAGATCACCATGAAGGAATGCATTCTTTACATCCAACTGATGAAAAGACCAATGACTGCAAGGGAGATAAGTAAAGGAACTGATTCAAGTTGAGCCAGAGGAGAACAAGTATCAGAATAATAAATCCATAAACCTGAGCATATCCTTTACCCTCAAGTTGAGCTAAAACCCAGCAAAGGATCCCTAAATCCTAATTAGTGAGCCTTGAATCACAATGAAGACACAAAGAAGTTAAAAATCAGCTTCCATGGGTTGTCAAACTGTCCTGTATTAGTAATATATCATATAGAAAAGTCATCTCAGAAAGCTCAAAAAATGGAGAGCCCTCAACACTGTTCAATTAGCAAAAGCTCTCAATGATTGCTGTTTAGAGGAAATTTTGGAAAGGGCAGTGGTCATTTACCTAACCAAAAAAAAAAAAAAAGGGCAGTGGACCTTGTTTAAAAGTACAGATACAATTTCAAAAACTGTTCTGAGAAGATGAAAGGATTTTGTCATGTTTGTAGGCCTTAAACAGGGTTTGAAATGTTAGTTCTTGATAGGAATTTTGGGATAAATTCTTTCTCTGATCTCTCAATTATGTGTTTCACTTGACACTTTCTGTTTCTTTTTACAAGTGACTTACCATTCAGTATCATAATTAGGAAAATGAACTGAAGGATATGTTGCACTTGATGAACTAGCTAAGAAAGATTTGATAGAAGCTGATTTCTACTAACCAGATATCTATTTTGCCTCTCTGTCATTGTACTAAGATGATATTATCTTGCACTTACAGAGATAAAGCTAATGGATGTGCCAGAAATGAATTACACCACTGAAGATCAGCCCTACCCTCGTGGAGAAATCTGTGTGAGGGGGCCAACAGTCTTCCAAGGCTACTACAAGGATGACGCACAGACGTAACAAACTTCTGCATGTTGTGTTCATGTTACATGAGTTTTACAAATATTAAGGATATTACTTATAAGTAAATTGAACAGGAGAGAAGTAATGGATGATGATGGTTGGCTGCATACAGGAGACATTGGATTGTGGCTGCATGGAGGCCGCCTTAGGATTATTGATAGGTAAGCCCCTTATATACTTATGTGAACTAGATGTTGACACTACATAATAATTGATAAAAGATTAGACCATATTTATACTCTAATCTGATCATGACAAAAAATCTAGAGTCTGGTCATCTACAGAGAGTGGTTTTAACTTGTTTCAACAAGTGTCTGAGATGAATCAATGTAAAAAATGAACAACCGTCTGCTGCAGTTGAGATGACATGCAACAATACATCTTAAGATTGTTAATAACTGGGCCTCTGGACGCACTATGTATAGTTTTCCATGCATAAATTTTATGTCATTATTTTGCTTAATCTTTCCTTGGGACAGGCTGAGATTATTTCTGGAACCAATCTGAATCATCGTGCTTCATGGGACTAGTCTTTTTTTTTTGTTACTTAACCATGCCTATCATAATTTTTTTTTTTGTCACTTAGCCATGCCTATCATAATGCTGAGAACTTCTGAAATCGCAAAAGTTTCTTATTTAAAAATATTATCAATTTCAGGAAAAAGAACATATTTAAGTTGGCACAAGGTGAATATATTGCTCCAGAGAAGGTTGAAAATGTATATGCCAAGTGCAAATTTGTTTCTCAGTGTTTTATATACGGTAAGAAGACGGAGTTTACTCTCTGCAGTACGGTGCTTTGAATTTTTATCAACTATTTTCCTGTTCCTAGGTGATAGCTCGAACTCCTGTTTAGTAGCTGTTGTGTCAGTTGACCCAGATATTTTGAAGGACTGGGCTGCTTCCGAAGGTATCAAGGTACTCACTTGCTATGCTACTTTTCCCATAAGAAATGAGAACAACAGTATCCAAAAAAAAAAAAAACTAATAGTTTAGGAATTTAGTTGTTCTCCACGGTGCAATTTGCTTAAATTAATTTCCTATTACGAACAGAGATTATCTGGAAAAAAACCTAAAAGTTTAGGAATTGACTTGACCTCCATGGAATGGATAGCCGATGCTTTCTCTTTCTAGAAATGCACCATGACTTTCTAGGAATGGAATGCATAGTTGGTCATCCTTGAGGCAAATCTAATAGAAAAGGAGATGCCTCAGAAATGGCCAAAGTTGCCTTTTTCAGCTGCTTACATGTCACACAAAAGCGGTTCACATTTCCATAAAGATCAAAATTACTAAGGGCTTTTATGTTTGGCGTGAGCTCAGTATGAGGATTTAGGAAAACTTTGTCATGACCGAAGAGCAAAGGCAGCTGTTCTTGCAGACATGGATGCTATTGGAAGGGAGGCTCAGGTATCTCTCCGATATAATGGTGACTTCTGAATCCTTGAATTTCATTCAGTTATTCAGTTTTGTTTGATTTTCTTCCCCTATTATTAACATGCAGTTGAGAGGCTTTGAATTTGCGAAAGCTGTGACTTTGGTGCTTGAACCTTTCACTATGGAGAATGGCCTTCTTACTCCAACATTCAAGGTGAGTTCACCATTCAGAAGTCTCTTTAAATTCTCTCCCCCACTAAACCTTTTTGATCACTTGCAATACACATCTTTGAAACAGAACCCTATGGGTTTCCAGTCACAAGTGAAAATAAGGTGTCTCACTTTTTTTCCTTTTTCTTGTTCTAGATCAAGAGACCTCAAGCAAAGTCATACTTTGCCAAAGAAATATCAAACATGTATGCTGAGCTTGCTGCATCCAACCCAGGGCCACAGAAAATGTAACTGGCAGCAAAAATATGGGAAGAAAGTTTTCAAGAATACTGTACGTTTTGGACCCTGGTAGCCTATAGTTTACTGGAAGGAAAAGTTAAATGCTCTGTTTTGTTCATAGATGTCCATTTAAATCAACCAACTACACCTGTATAAATGGTCATCAGTTCAATTTAATAAAAGTGTGATCAGTTCTCTTAAATCATTTCTATCCATGGTCATTGACTTTGGATCAACTGCCATAAATAGTGACACCGTAAATAATGCAAGTGTTGAGCAGATTTTTCAATTTACAAGCAGAGTGTAAAGAAAACACAAACCAAACAAATATCTACAATTTTTCCAATCAAGTGTAACTGAGAAGTTCCATATTCAATGTACAAAACTTGAATGATCAAATGTGGCATAGAATCTATGGTTTTGCAAGGGGCCGTGTGTTGTTCCACAGCCATTGACGGGCAGAACCATCCAGCAGAGGTGAAACCTACAACAACACAATCAGGAAAGTAACCATAAATATTGGAAATGGGTGAAGACTTGATAGTTCAATTGCATGTGAAAGCTTGCTTGACCAACTTCAGAAACAAATGGGGAAAATAAGAGTCAAAGTCAAAACTAGGGAACAGAAATGAAGCATATATGGTAGGCTACATCACCTTCTCAACCTAAGTAGGGAAAATACCATACAAACTGAATTCCAGAAACTGTTAAGTGGCCTCCAGATTTCAGGTTCTTAGTTTCTGAAGTGGTTCTTCAAGTTGAATATAGGTGTATGGTATCTAAATATGATTTCATGTTCACTGGAAAAAACGAAAAAACTCTAGCTGACAAAATGAACTGATAGTTATTGATGCAACTTCTCAAACCTGGGGTTTATAGAAAGTGTATGTCTTTGCAGGTTAATTACCTAAGGATTATTAATGAAGCTATTGTGCAGAGACGCTCAGAAACAGATTTAAGTTTTGTTCCTACCTTCTCCCAAACTTGTGAATGGTAATTATTGATCCACTCAATCTCGGAAATAGAGAGCAAAGATAAGTCAACCAACTTAGCCTGCATAGTGCATCAGAAGAGACACTCATCAAACATGAATGAATGATCATACATATAACTGACTACTAGAAACATTAGGATATCACAAGTAAACAAAATGTGATCTGGAAAATGCCTTTTTGCCAGATGTATGTATATAATCTATGTGCACAAATGTATATTACCACCACTCCAGCTTGAATCTGGTAAAAGGGACAGCTAGTTCAAGTTGTGGGAACTCCCTTTTCACCAAAAAGCAAGGGAAATGCTGTGTACAAATATGACCTCTACCCGACACCCACAAAGTGGGTAAGCCTCATACACTGGCACGCCCTTTATTGAATCCTTCCTCAATATTTCATACTGCTATGCTTATCCTTCACAATATTTTCTACTATTCTGCTTTTGGAAATTATTAGATCCTGGAAAGTTTTCTCAGATCTGTTTTAAGTAGATCTAATTTTCCAATTTCATCTGAGAGTTCTGGTTTGACACTTGATTAGCTGAGTGATCATTTAAACATGTGACAGGAGCAAAATGCACAAACAAGAAGCTCAAGCCTGGGCTTAATTCACTTTGCACCAACCAAAACAAGCCTAATTGTCCATTCTTGAGTTAGCTTTGTACGCTTGTACTCCCTAGTATCAGAGCAGAAGGATAACAACAGTCTAATGATAGTCCAACTTTTAAAGTTCATTGAGTGGAGAAAAATCAACACTACATGAGTATATGGGCGCACAAACAGTTAGGTGTTGCGTCTTAGATTTACTTCTCAGACAACAGTAAGGTAATCTATATGATGCAGCTCATAACTGGCTCACAGAGGCACAGAATAAAAAATGCTGTTGGAATTTTAGAGACATTGGTAGCTATCAAGTTAACGAACAAAAGCTGAAAAAAAACATGAATGTGAAAGGTTGTAATCTCATTTTTTATTCATATCATCATGCCTTTAAATAGGCAATACATGTCAATTGAATAACAAGAAAATAAGATTTATTGTTGGATTTAAATTTAAAAAACGAAATTATCTCAACCCACTAAATCAATAAACAGAATTTTGATCCAATCAATCCACTAAATTAGTAAACAGATTTTTGACCCAATCAACCCACTAAATCAGCAATTTTGAATCAATATTCAACATTCCTCCTTGATTCAAAGTTGCAAAACTTCAACTTTGTATGGAGCACTTCTCTCCAAATTTCCTCCCAATTGTGAAGCACTTCTCTTCACTTCTTGATGCACTTCTCATCACAATCAATACTTCCTTCAAATGTTGAAAAAAAAAACAATTCAATTTCAAGGAGCACTTCTCTCCAAAAAATTCTTCTTGGTGCACTTCTCACCAACTAAAAGAACGTTTCCTCTTCGATTGTTGTAGTATTGTTGCCAAGCGAAGGTATCTCTCTTTCACTTTCGACCCACTGCCATAAACTGAGACCTCTCAAATGAGCTTTCATTTTGGCAGCCCATACTTGATAATTTTCTCCATAAAAAACTGGTAGTGAAAGAGATGATGTGTTGGTGGAAGCCATAGAAATAAAAAAGGCGTTGATGGGTTCTCTCTCACAGACCCCTTAAGATCATTGAATGCTCTGATACCACTGTTGGAATTTTAGAGACATTGGTAGCTATCAAGTTAACGAACAAAAGCTGAAAAAAAACATGAATGTGAAAGGTTGTAATCTCGTTTTATTTATTCATATCATCATGCCTTTAAATAGGCAATACATGTCAATTGAATAACAAGAAAATAAGATTTATTGTTGGATTTAAATTTAAAAAACGAAATTATCTCAACCCACTAAATCAATAAACAGAATTTTGATCCAATCAATCCACTAAATTAGTAAACAGATTTTTGACCCAATCAACCCACTAAATCAGCAATTTTGAATCAATATTCAACAAATGCAAATTATGGGGTGCATTCATCATCTTTCTAAGGCTTTATGATAGAGATAAAAGAGTTCTATTTTAGTTCAGAATTTCGTGCCCCCCACCCCAAAACTCCACATGTAGTTAACAGAATTTAAATTCAGGGAAAGTTGAAACCAAAAGGTACACAACCTGTATAGGAACAAATGTGAGCTTTTGAAATCCCATATAGCTATTTCCCCCAAAACGATTTGGGGTGTTGATTTCATCCACATAAAGGAGATTCTGCATGACAGAAGTGGCTCAAATAAAATGAATAGAATAAGATAATGAAGAATATATTGCATCTAACCACTATTGTTACACAAACACACAGCAAAAAGTAAGAACCAAGTTCAATTAAATGGAGAATATATGCAAGCAGTACCCACGCCCCTCAAGCACACGGTGGGTGCTAAGAGAAACTTTGTATCAAATGCAAGTGGTAAATATTATCGTGGCATTTTTAGTGGATAAATGAGTTTGAAGTTACAGCATATTGACCAAGAGTTAGCTAAATGTTACAGAAATTTATCTTATTCAGTTTTCACATGCTACATATTGAACTATTTGTAAAATAAGCGCGCCCTACAAAAGGCAGAGCATTTCAACTCATACATGCCACTATATTTAATGCATATTAATAAAAAGAACCCACTGAGCAAGAACCCATGGATATTGGTAAAAAGGGAAAAATATGATTGATATCCGAGGTTTAGGGTAAATGCAAGCAGTACCCATGACATTTACGAAAATACAATTTTAATAACACATGGTTTCCGCCCTGCTGTTAGTTGACTTAAGTTAAATATTCAAAAATGACATTATATTTTTGAACTCTCTCTCTCTCTGCACATTTGGCGACAAAGGTGGCATTCCCTCTTCTTCCCCCCTCTCTTTCTCTCTCGTTTCCAGCAGCAAGGGTTGCCATGGCTGAACCCCATTGCTAACAAGGTTCAGCCATGGTTGCCTCCCCTCCCCCCTCCCCCTCTCTTTCTCAATCTCTCTCTTCTCCCTCACCCATTGTGCCGGTTGGAACCATATTCTGTGCAAATTGAACCCAACATTTGATGGGTTAAATTTGCAGAAGAATCAAAAGGTTCAAATGTTGGTGTTCGTTGTGACATGCAACTCTTCTTCTTCTTCTTCTTCTCTCTCTCTCTCTCTCTCTCTCGCATGGAACCCTAGCAATTGTTGGTCCCAGTGGTGGTTAGGTGTTTTTTTCTTTTAATTTTTTTCTAAAATCAAAGGAGAGAGGAGAGAGAAAAGGCAAGGGAGGTCATTGCTTTTCTCAAAACATCAATGGCGTCCTTGCAATTAAGGCAAACCTCAAGGGTAGTTATTGCAATTTACTCTAATAACGATTATCAATTAAGATCAATTATTGAGAGCCCATAAAGCTAAGCTGAATGGTATGGTACCTCAATCCGAATTCCAAATGCATGGTCTTCATAATAACCAGGCTCATTGCTGACAACCATGCCTATCTGCAAAGGGGTCATATTTCCAAATCGAAAGCTAACACTTTGAGGTCCTTCATGAACATTTAATGCTGCTCCTACACCATGCCCAGTCCCTAATATATGGAAATGCAAAAGGATTCTACATGTGAGTCAATACTTAACATTTGAATAGTGCACGCATCACAAATGCAATATTTCCCATCAAATAATTATAAGGAATAGAAGATGCAGCATACCATGTCGGTAATCAAGTCCAATCTTCCAAAGAAACGAGCGGGCAAAAGCATCCAATACAAAACCTGGGGTATTTTCTGGGAACACTGCCTGGTCAAGAGCTATATGACCCTGCAATTTGACATATTGGAAACCAACGGACACTAATCACTCATACAAAGTCGAAAAAACCCAGAAAGATGCCTTGGCCATTGTCAGCCAGGATGACCACAGTATACAACAAAGAGAGACATTATAGATCACAAATAAAGCGCATGCATAGGGGCATGTACTAGATGTCATCTGGACATCACTGCCTCAGATGGTCAAACTTTCAGAATGAAAAATTTTATTAACAATCTTCTATTTCAATATATTTGAATAGGATAATCAAGTTGATAATTTTGATAATATGGGACAAGTTCAAGAACTGAGCAGAAACCTTCACCTTCAGAGTGACGTATCAGCAATCTTTGTTACAATTTACTCTTCAAAGTCATACCCATTAAAAACATATTAATTCTAAATGAAAATCTCCAGGTATGAAGGCACCACAAAAACCATTAAAAATAATTCTACTTACAACCTACAACAGAAGGCAGCTCGGCAAACTAGTACAGGCCATGCGCTTCAAGATATAAAATGATGGAGACCCATTAGAAATTTGTTAAGAGAAATGCCATTAAGTACTTATAGGATTCAATTCTGGTTTTCAAGTATTATTTATGTATAGTTCAGGTGGTTTTTTGTCAGTATAAATTTTCCTTCTTTTGTATGTTTTTATTGGGTTTCAGAAGATAGTTACTACAACAATTGCAAAATTTTCTGGTTGGTGTTTAACCAAAGGGCCAGTGGGGGTTCTAAAAGATTCTATTTTGGATCAACTTATTTTGTTAAATGTAGTTTTGTGTAGGTTTAGAATAGTCCTAGTGTGATAGTATATAAATGTATAAATTCATGTATAAATGACATAAATATATGGATATGTGTCATAAAAGTAGTGCTTACCCTTGACGTTTTTTTTTTTCTCTCCTTTGAAACACTTACATGGTGTACTCAATGTTCTTATATTTTTAGAATGCCACATCATAAGGGTAATTAAGATTGGCCACATTTTATTCATTATAGTCAACTGAGTTTCCTAATTACAACAGAATTATATGTTAACTATCAAGGGTTTACTATATTTGTTATTCAAATTCAGTTAGCTGGATAAATAACACAGAAGTGTGCATCTTAAAGAAGAATTATCAATATCCCATAAAACAAATTACTATTTATTAACTACTGTTTCCTATTTCTTTCCCACCTTTATTCACACTTTTCAAGTTAAAATATTAAGGAATTTATCATTTATTTTCTCCACCCTTCTGTCACTTGTACTATCATTATGGCCACCCCTTGCTTCTAATTCTCCAAAATTTTCACATTACTTAATAAGCACACAACATACCCTCAAAGAAAACTTTATAAGAAAAAAATTAAATATGCTAATCAATAAAGCAGGAAGGTTATATTAGTAGCTAAAGCGAGTGTATTGGATCTTTTCAACATTGATCCTACACAAAATGATGAGCTAGAATCCATCTATCCAAGCAGATTTTGGAATTTTAATCAACTAATTCTCTGTTTCAATTTCTATTCAAACCGTAATTCCATAATTGACCTTGCCCCTATGTCACTCATTTTAAGAATGCAAAAATCTTTCCCTAGTTGTCCAAATTCTGGTATCTAGTTCCCCGAAAAGATAGCTGTCAGAAGATACAGAGATACAGTTTCCTTTTCTAGGAAATCATATTTTGGTTGATTATATTGCAGACTGTTAGAGATTTGATTCAGTTTATTCTTTCCATTCTTTGTTTCCTAATTTCAGTAGACTTAATTATAGGAAATTAGGTTTTGGCAATTTCCTACTTTAGAGATTAGTTTCCTGTTCTATTCTTCATCTACCAACTGTATATATTCAGGGAATGCTACCCTAAGAGAATAGATCGAATTACTGGTTCACTTTTGAACAATAGCAAGTAGTTAATTTTTAAATTAAGCATCTGATATAATTCCTCCCTCACAAACTTTCTTTGACTTGTTAAAAGATCCAAAACTTCCAATGGTTTAAAACATATCTAAGGGATCAAATGATATATGCTTTTCATTTTGTACATATATGAAGTGATTAATTATTTTATTTTACGACGTCAATTTCTATTACCATTTAACCAAATTGAACTCACACATAAACATGACTATAAGACATGTAAATGAAAAACCATAGAGCTATGTTTTTTTTTTTTTTTTTTTTTGTGGTATATGGGAAACAACTGTAAATGCCCACACCAAGGGGCATGGGAAGGTTAGAACTCACAGCCTCATGCTTGCCAAGAGGTGTTGGCCACCACTTGAGCCAACCGTAGGAATTCCTAGAGCTATACCTTTGGGGGATGGAAGACTGACCTGCAGAGTTTATAATATTCGCCCTTCCTTCTAAAACAACATAGAAGTTAAGGCCCTAATTTTACCTTTTTCATGTTGGAAGGTTTAAGTCTTGGCTCTTTAGTTCATGAAATGGGCCCTTGTTTATACATACATACATATATATATATACACAATATTTTGGAAACTAGACCAGTCCAGCCACCAACTGGTCAGTCCAGGTTAACTGGCAACCAATCATTGAACTGGTCTGAGTAGAAAAAACTGGCAGGTCCAAACCAGGTCTTTTTTTTTTTTGTGGATCTAAGTTATAATTATTTTTATTTATTTGATTATTATTTGAAACTCAGCTTGCCCCAATTCAACCCCTCAGCCTTAATGTTTTTTCCCTTCCCAGGTTGATAGTTTCAGATCATTGATAAAACTCACTTTATTCTCTTATTTGTCTCTTGCTGAAAACATTGCCCAATAGATCCCCATCCCTTATGACCCTAAGTGTTTCATTGATAAGTAAAAGGTAGCCTTACAGCTAATTTGCCTCTTTCTGAAACCATTTCCCTGTGGATCCCCATTCCTTCTGATCCTCACTGTTTCTACGATAAGTAAAAGGTGGCCTTAAAGCAGTGGTAAAGGTGGCTCCATTGTGACCACAGGGTTAAGAGTTCAAACCACAGAAACTAACATCTTGATCCTCCTCAAGAGCCCCTATAACAGGAGCCTTGGCCACTAGATTGCACTTTTTGACAAATAAATATGTTTGGAATAAAAAGGAAAAACGGCTATTAAAAGGAAGAGACCTAATACATCCACCCCTTTGTCAGACAATATGGATCCCATGCTAGAAGCTACAAAGAAAATTCATTACAGTCCCAGACTCCCAGCATTTTTTTCTCAATCAGACCAAAGTTTTTTCAAAATCCAGTGCTTAACTGTTAGCCCCTATATTCATATCTGCTTCTTAAGTTAGATCATTTGGAAAGCCAATGAATATGTTCTCCTCAAGAGTTCTTCACTCATTCTTCCCTACGAGAAAATTGCTATGAGAATCTATCTTATTGACTTCCCTCAGAAGAAACCCCAGCAGCTTAGGCTGTTCCATAATAATAGAGACTTCAGTTAGAGTCCCATTAAGTTATATCTCATTGAAAAAAAGAATTTTTTATATTAACAAAGTCAAGCCACGACTCAATGATGTTAGGCACAGGCGCCATCACATGAAGTACAAACAAGTTTGAATTCAAGTAATGCGTTGACTTTTCAGATTATGTTTGAAGCAAAAGACGTGGTCATATGTTTGGATTTCAAAATATAGGCTCCAAAATGGCAAGAATTACACCTCAGCTTCTTTAGTTGTTAGTAATTGTAATTTAAAAAAGGAGAATATTACACAAATTTCAGAAACAGTGCATGATCATAAGTTTCAAGCTAATCAATTTTTGTCTATCAACTAATTATTCATCAACTATAGGGACGAATTGCTAGTTTGTTGTAAACCAAGAACCTACTTTGAAGAGGTCACATTGAGGTGAGAGAAAAAAAACTGCTATAAAAGGCTCAAAACAGAAACTAAGATGTTGTGGAATGGTTCTAAGCAGCAGCCCAAATATCACCTTTCTACTTCATTTATTTAATATAATTTATTAACTCCAAGACTGCAACTGTACTTTTTTTTTTTTACTTCAGATTTCATAGCATGTACTATGAGAAACATAATACTACCTTTTCAGGTATAGCATATTGTGTGAACAAGCACACAGGACAGATCAAAAAAGTACCTGTAGAACACGAGTGAAACATTCTTTTTGCCTTGCAGATGGTTCCCCAAAGTGCACTGTCCTGGTCACATCAGTTGTTCCATCAACATATTGAGCTCCACTGTCTAACAGGAAAAGTGTTTTTGCATCCACAATACTACAATTATCTGGTTCTGGTTTGTAATGTATAATAGCACCATTTGCACCAGAAGCTGTGGAATCAATCTAATAGTGAGAGATGCTTAATAAACAAAATAAGAGGGCTTTTGAATGGATAAATGCTGATTCAGGATTTATTTACTGCAAGCTTCAACTAGATTTTTCATATCTAAGCTTTAATAGTGCCTGATCAAACAGACCTGCAATTTTTTTCTTCTTCATTAATCATTTGATAGAAAAATTTCTAAATTGAAATGCTTTTAATAGGTTGGAGATGAAGTACAACACAGGCGCATAAGATTTTGGGTTAGCAACAACCACAACCATACCTAATAACAATTAGTTTTGAGATGTGAGCCTGTGACAAACTGATGTTAGAAAGGGAGTCAAGTGCATTATTTTTTGATAATCATTGTGGACCCCATGGAGATACCAGTAGAGCTAGGGTGGAGCCCTATACTGGCAGAAAAGTGAGAGCTGCATGACAAGGGAATAACATAATCAGGTGGGGAAAATGGCACACCCAAAATTGACTCAGTATATAATACCATAAAAGTATAAAAGATTTTGGGTCAACAAGACCTAACAACAAAGCATTATGAGGGCATCAAGGCATTAGTAAGTGAGAATATCATATCCCTCCACAATTGGACATGGACTACCCCATTGCTATTACAGATTAAGGATGTAAAGGGGTACTTGTTTTTATAAATGTTCAAATAAGGCTTATGCCTATATCCCCCAACTATGAATTTTCATACTTGTTTTAATTAGGGGATTTTAAATGGGGTTATTGGGGACCAGTTTACATCCCTACGTAAGATAAAAAAAGAATTGCTTTCAGGAAGTAATCCTGTGACAACCAACTCTTTCTCTTGTGCACAAGCTTACATATCAATGGCATAGCTTGCAAATTGAATATTACACACACAATGAATAATAGCGATTTCATGGATAACAATTATCTTAGATAGTATTTGGGATTTGACCATAATCCACTCCAATTAGAGAGTTTTTTGTTATTTGTGCTGCCGCAATCCTGCTCCTCAATGAGATAAATTGCACTCTTAATATCACTTCAAATAACCATTGTAAAGTTTTTTTTGAAGCTTCTATTTTAACAATGAATTGTTACCACATATAAATGCAGGTGTATATCTTAGATTATAAGGGGAAGGGAAAGTTCTTTGAAAGTAATAAAGAAATGGTTTGCAAATTAAATCCATTTAACATGGTCAATGTTGCATATTTTAAACTGAATATAAAACTTGCCATGAAATAAGACTTCACCTAATTGCCAGCTAATCTTAGATCCCTAAATAGTTAAGACTTCCAGCATGATCGTGGCATCAAATTTTAGTGAGATATGGGCACCCTGATGTAGGACAGAAAAGAATGGAGAAGATAAGAGAAAGAAAAAGAGGAGTGAAAGAGGAAGAAACGGATAAGAAAAAGAAGAACAGAGAAAATTGAGAGAGAAGAGAGCAGTTGAGAAGAGAAAATCTGAGGAACTGTATACAATAACTGCCTCACAATCCAAAATTCAGAGAGACATATATATGTCCAACATAAAATTAAAACTACCCACAAATACAAGAAATTAAAGAAACAATTTCCCCACATAATCAGAAATATAAATACATCTAAAATCTACTTCTACACCTATGATATACCCGTCCAAATCTCCCTTGAGACAGTCCCACATCATACCCCCTAACAAGAAAGTTTCAAATACAACAATTACAAGCCTTAATCCCACTAGGTGAGGTTGGCTACATGATTTCTAGATTTCCAATCATATCTAACAAAAAAGATTCAAACAACCCAGAAAAACTATTATTAATGTCCAATTAAAGCAAAAATAAATGTTGTATGTGATCAGTCACATTATGCTTGAGTCTGAAACTTTAAGTAGATCTTCTTTCAAGCATGTTTAGCAACACAAGCAGCTAACAATTAAAGCAGGAAAAGAATTTTCAATCATTACCTACCAGCCAATAAATTTGGATGTGATTACAGAAAGGTGGTTCGTATAAATTTTAGAGTGGCTCCTATTAAAGATTAAAGATAAGATGCCTGAGACATGATTAAAATAATATTAATTAAGGCCTCCAAAGAAGTGGGTGGATGGAATGGAGCAAGTGTTTAGTAGAAGAGGTAGAGGAAGACTAAGAAAAACTTGGTGGGAGACTTCTAATTATGACATGAGAAAAGGCCATAGATAGAAATGATTGGTGAGCAAGCTAGAATTCATATACCTGAAATCACATAGTGAGATTAAGGCTTGATATGTTGTTATTATTAGTTATAGAAGGTAGTTTCAGATTCAAAAACTAAAACAAATTTTGTACTTGAAAATTTAGTTCAACATTTGGCAATATTTGATAATAAAACTTCGAGCATAAGTAACATAGCTGCAGATATAGGTATAGATACAGATGGTTGGCACATTAGAATCCATGTAGTTGATCCCACCTCTAGGAATTAAGGTTTGATAGGTTGTTCTTGTTATTAGTAACATGGACAAAAATACTTAATTTTTTATGCAAACATCACCAACAAAATTATGAGTTTACTGAGTTCGAAAATTGAAATCCATATCCATGGGAATTGACAAGAGAAACTTAAGAAAATTCATAAAACATATTTTGTAGATAATTTTGTCTATTTGTGAATTTATAAAAGTTTGGAGTATTTGAAAGAAAAAACAATAAGAGATGAATGATGCTGTTTAGGAAGGTCAGTAGTAAATGCGAAGTTTTACCACTTATTGTATCGAAACTTGTGTCAAGAAAACCAGCTTGCTTTGAACGAAATCCGAGAAGTTTGTCTGCAATTTCAACCTCTGTTAATACTACGTCTTTCTGAATTTCCTCCTCCAGCCAAGCCCAGAATTGTGCTAGAGCAGCTGCATCTCTACAAGGAAAAAATTACTTGACATATTTCCCTCATTTATTTTTTATTTCTGCATTTGGTAGTTAAATGCTGTTTAGTTATTTCCCATCTTTTAAATAATAAGACCTTATAACAGCATGTCCTAGCAAGAATAGTAAGGAAACTCCATGCCTTCAGTAAGCAATGATATTAAATCTGTGGACAAAAACCATCCTTGTGGTCTTACCTCCCCTCTAGAAATAACAGAGGGAAAGCTCTCATCACAAAACCCCACAACTAGAAGTTTAATATACTTATGGCCAGAACATTACAGCATCCAAAAGAAAGCAATGTTAGCAAATCATCTAATAGGAATAATGGCCAAGATGGATGCTCATGCCATACAGAGATATTGATAAGGCATCTCAACGATATGGAAAAAATAACAAAAAATCTGCTATTGCAAAATATAAACTTAATCTATTTAGTATCAAGCAAAAGTTAAATGATATTCTAATCTGGATATACTAAGATTACTGTGAAAACAGTCATCTCAATGATGAAAATCAATATTACAACCTTGGAAATATAACTGTTGTGTTTTGTGTCGAGTACATTCTAGAAGACTTAGAAGAATCAGGAAAAATCAGTGGAGTCGGATTTGTATTTGAGCAACAGTTTAGTTAGTTAGGTGTTCCTAAGGATAACAGTCATATGAGGGTATTTTAGAGATTGTGTTGTCTTTTATTATCCCTTGTAATTTCAGCCCTAATGGTGTATAAATGGAAAACAGGGGGCAGTCGCTTAGATCATCATTCATTTTCTGATAATGAGTGCTGTGAAAATTGAGAGGAAAGTCTAGACAAGTAGCGCTTTGTAATCTCAGTTGTATTGTACTCGTGTGAGAGGGTTTCTTGTACTGATTCTATCAAGATTTCTAGTGGATTGCTCTCGGATCAAAGAGGCTAGATGTAGGATTGCTCACAGCAATCTGAACCAGGATAAAATCCTTGTCTTCTTGTGTGGTTTGGTTGTTTCTTTCCTATTTCATTACAGTTTTCAATTTTGTTTTCTATTTCTGTTGATTGTGATTGAATTGGGTGAGGGTGTGTTGTGTATTTGGCTGTGATTAGAGTGATCCTAGTGCTCCTAATTGTAACAATAACAAATACTCAAATAGTACAATGGACAAACTGGAACTTTCGGGAGACTAAAAATAAAAGAAATCAATCAATAGAAGCATGTATTACCCATCAAGACATTGCTCTCAATTTTCTAATCTTTGCTGCATTGGTTTTGTGATTATAACTTCCTTCTATCTTATTATCGCAATTATGGTAGATGACATGCAGTTTTTGGCAAAATTATGCTAATTACACATAGAAATGAGGGAACCTTTCAAAGCACCTATAATAGAGACTGGCATTTGAGTTTTCTCAACCTTTTTTCCCAAGGATTAGTCACTTATGTTTCTTAATGAAGACAGAGGAAGATTATAAGATCCAACAGAAGCCACTTGATTTAAGGTGATTGGAAATAGATTTTCAGCTTTAGCTACTCAATTTTTCAATATTCCTTCATATTTTTTAAGGATATATGAAAGAGAATTACCAAGACATTCTCTAGTTTTCTTTTTAAATGTTCCCAAACATTTACAAATACTTTTATCATTCTCTTTGTCTCTAGAAAAGTTCCAAATGGTTTACATCTGCAAGCCAACTGAAACAACACAAAACTAGTAATAGAAGTCTATAAAATCTATCTAATGTTTGTAAATATGCGCTATAAAAGCTGGGAAGAGATCATCTGAATTACACGCATGATCTGACTTCACTAAATACCTCGGCTAACCATGGGCAATATTTAAATATCGTGATGGCAGTGAGGTTTGACTGAAAAAATGGCATCTCCAGTGCATGACGCTCCCAGCTTTGCAAGGTCCGTGTCATACTTGTACACAGTCTTCTCCTTGCTTTTTGCAAAAAGATTGTTTCCACAACTTGAACCTATGACCTTTCAGTCACAATGGAGGAACCTTACCGTTGCTACCAAGGCTCGCCGTCACAAAAGGTAATTACATATTTTATACTTTGTATTATAATTTTTACTCACGGCAATTCCCATAAGCCTAAGTCCTTTCCCTTTAATTCTCTAACCAAGCACAAGAGACCCATTTTAGCAAAGAAGTTTTCTCACGTAATGTATATAGCATCTTAAACAGCCCCCAAAAGCATAATAATAGTCCCATATTTCCTATTTTATCAGGTCTTAGGGCAGAATAATAGACATCTTTAATTTCTGGCACATGATCGTGGCTAAGACTAATTCTCACAACTTTAATTTCTGGCCATATATTTTAGCAACATGTGTCACGACAAGATTAAGCCTTGTGATGAAGAAAAAGACACTGCACTTGGGGTGAGGCCCCAAGAATAGAAAGGAGAGTTCTTTTGTCTTTAGTCCATTGATGTTGGGATATCCATGTTATAAATTGGGAGCACTGGCAGCCTTTAAACACACCCAAGAAACCAATCAAATACCGCCCAACACACTCTCAATCACTCTCAACTCACCGGCCAACAAACCACAACACAAACATGAAATAAAGAACAGAAATTTGAAGACATAAAACTGAATAAGAAAGAAATACACGCAAACCACATGAGACAGTAGATTTATCTTAGTTCAAGCCAATTGAATTGGCTCTACACCCAGCCTCTAAAACCTCCTGAGAGCAACCTCTGATTCAGAATGATCACAGTACAATCCTTCACTCTCACAATTACAAGACTTCAAGATTACAAAAACTATTCTAACACACACAGCATTTTCTCTCCTCTTTCTCGTGAGAATGAATAATGCATCCCTATGCCTAGACTGTTGTCCTATTTATAGAAAATAGGGCGTTAACTTCTAGGAACTTATAATCGGTATAGACATTTCCGGTTTTGCCCCCCAACTTAAATCTATTTACAAAGCTGAAAACTGCCTATCTATACCCCCTAAAGTCCGATGCATCCTTACTGCAAATATGTTGGATTTACTTGAGACAACATTCTAACAATCCAAGAATTAATAAATAGGTATAACTGAGAATTTTCATGGCTATAGGATTGAAATCAACAACTGAGATTTGATCTTAAGATAATGATGGATAAACATGTAAGAAATTAAATCAAAATATAATATTAGAGAAATATCTTGGCTGGAAATGACAAGATTGCCCTTGGTTTAATATGGACCATAGGACGGAAAGTTGACTAAGGGCCCCAATTTTACCTTGGATATAATATAAAAGCTAGAGATAGAATTGCAAAACAATTCATTCTTTCAAATTTGGGATGGTTGAATTCTTCAAGGATCTCAAAACGGGTGGCGGAATTCCATTGGAGCAAGATCAAGTCAGATATAATGTCTTCTCAAGCCTAGGATAAGGTAAGGGTTGCTTAGATCTTGGAGATCTTGTGATGGTTTGAAGAAAATGTTGATCAGGTTGCTTGAAAAGTTTATATTGCTTTCATGACTTGTGTGAAACTATGTTCAAATCTCATTTTGAAGGATAGCCATAGTTTGTGTGTGATCATATATCCCTAATGGATGGTGGTTTAAAGCCCAAGCTTGGCACGGTGCCAAGGACAAACTAGGTAATCCTAGGGCTTATGAGAGAAGCTTAGAGATGGAACTTGTGTTTTCTTTGCATAACAAGCATGACCATGCATATATTAAAGAGGCCAAAAGCCAATTTAGAACACGCCTTAAGGTCACTCATTGGTGGGGTAACATGTAATCGAAAAGTAGCCGAAAACATCAAATTTAAAAGGTTTTGGGTCAAACTCTCTAATTTATACTTTTCGGGTGTTTGAATTGTTAAAAAAGGGATAAAATGACCTCCAAGAGTATTGGCAAGGTTTGGAAAATAAAATGTTGGGTGAATCATTAAACATAAACCTCAGGCTTAATCAGATTGTATGAGGAAAAGTAGGGTACATGGGTTTAACCAAGGTTGGTTAGCAATTGTTGGGGCCCAAAATGAGTTAGCGATGATTAAGCTTAAAGGTGGTTAAAAAGTATCCAGGAACTGGTTTTAGGAAGATATTGGTTAAAGGTAAATGTTGTTAAACCATTGGCAAGTTAATGTTTAATGGGTTGAGTGTTAACCACTTGGGATTGTCGTTAAGCGAGAAAAATAATTTCTTAATAATAACATGAGGACATACAATAAGCGGCTATCAAAGGGAATTGTTTTGTTATGGGACACTACATTGAGAAATAATTACACACTGATGCAGCACTCTCCCCCCTTTCAAAAAATAGAAAAGAATGAAAAGGATCACTCGTCTGTCCCCAAATAAGAGTTCATCTCAACCAGTGTTTTTGAAAAGCGCTAAGCAAAGCATAGATGGCCTACAAAGCTTAAGCGCAAAGTGCAAAGCAAAGCACACACTTAAGCAAAGTGAAGCGCACATAAATAAAATAAAAAGTATAAACTTTTATAAGTATAAAAAATACAATCTATTAAAAAACAATCGTTAAAAAAACTACACCAGAATGAGGCTAAAAATTAAGAAAAGATGAGATACCATTTGTCATTCATATTTTATAACAGTTTACAAGTTCATGCAACATAGCAAGAACACATAGGGGAGATAAAAAAGGATACAATCTGGTCAGTTGTTAGTCTTGATAGAACTTGGAAGACAAACTAGTTTGAACTCTAGTTGAAAGGATTTGAATATGCTAAGGCTTTTTTTATATTTTTTTATTTTGGTGAGTCTTCTTTTGTTTTTTCGTAAAAGTTTGGCCACAAAAATACCTATTCTATTTCATTAACATGATGTATACAGAGGATCAGATAGAAGAATAAGGGAAAAAAATCATCCCTAATTTACAACAATCCCCAATTAATCAATCCCTAAGTTAGAGCAATCCTCAATCAATCAATCCGTGGCTTGCAATCAATAAACAATATTTACAACAATTAGGAATAAATTAGCAACCCCTAATTTACACCTAATTACATGTTTCCTTCAATATTTTTTGTTTGGTAAATATAGCTGTCTTTTTTTTTTTTTTTTTTAACAAATGTATATATAATTTTATTTAAATCTTTCTAAGATCTAATAATTACTTTTTTTGGATAAGGATTCCATACAAGCAGCCACATGTCATAACCCTAGGAGTAATAGAGGGACATTATTGTAATAGGGTTATAAGAGTTTATTAAGAGATATTTTGCAAGTTGTTAGGAGTACATGAATGCTGTTAAGAAATAAGTTAGCAGGTAGTTATGCCTATAAAAAGACTAATTGTAAGAGGATGGACATCATGTGAAATGAAATGGAATTCCTTCCTTTCTAATTCTCACTATCCCTCTCTCATTTCTCTTTAATTCTCCCTCCCTTTTTTGCTAATTTCTCTCCCTCCAATTCTATCATTATGATTTCTCCCCCTAATCCCAATCACAACCCTAGGTAACCCTAGGAATGTGACAAATGGTATCAGAGCCAATCGATTTTCGATTGTGATTCCTGCAACCCATAGCAGTTCTCAGCTCGGAATTAAAGGTGAACTGAGCTGATCATTTACAGTTGTGAACCCTGGCAGTCTTTGTTCGACTTTTGAAGACAAAACAGGCCAACGATCATCAACTGAGAAATCTAGAAGTTTCCAATAGTGATTAAGGTCTAGATTGTGAAGGCGAGTGAAGGCAAAATAGACCCAAGCAACTTCGACAGTGATTCTAGAGAGACTGAATCTATAGGTGACTGAGGCGATTCAGGCCGCGAAGCAATACCTAGGCAAACTCTCACAAAGTTACATCCGAGCTAGTGGTCTTCGGTTGCGGATTGGAGATAGTAGTGAGAAGGGAAGCACAGTCAGAAACGAATCTAACAAATTGACAAAGCCGAGCCAGGCGATTCCCAATCAACTCTTGGTTCGACTTGAAGGCAACGGAGAGTCAATCATCCTTGACCACTGAATTACGATTGAGGCTCGAAATTTGGAAGCAAGTACTGGAAACGGGTGTAACAAGTGATTCGAGAGGCGCGCTACCTAAGTCTATTCCCTTGGGGACTGCAACTGAGCAGTTTCGTAGCCTTCGACTTCTCCTGCTCCAATTGTTCGAAGTCCCGCATTACAGGCGAAGGCAGATCTATCGCTTAGCAATTGGAATTTGTAGGCAGGTAACTAACTGGTGATCGGCAATTAGTGAGTCCAATAGAAGATCCACAAATAAGCCAAGCAATCTCAACAACAATCTAGCGTTCTTGTACGAATCTTGAAGGTAGAGCAGGTTTGATGACTTCAATTGTGATTCCGACAACTCTTCACGGGTAGACTCAGATTTTGAAGGTGCAATAAAATGGTTGCATCTCAGTTGTTGCTTTGTGAGTTAATCAAATCAAGATAGGCAAGCGGCCAGTGACAAGATTCTAGTGACTTGGGATGCTAAGAGTAGGCAATCTTCAGGAGGTCACAACAAAGCTGATCAAGTATAGACCTAGGCGATTTCTAATTGATTCTTAGCAACAAAAACCGATTATGCTTTCAGAAAGATTACAGCGAAGTAAGTTGATTTACGAAAACTTTTCAAAGGAAATTAAATTGAGTCAATCAGGTTTAGGTGGTATTAGGGTTGCACAGCATATTAGGTTTACTGAAATTAAAGCAGTGATTGAGGTGGAATAGGTGAATAGTAGCAGTTGTTTCAGAATCCACCGATTTTCAGAAGATTGTTCAAAACTCATCCTAGGCCATGGAAATCTGTTCTTGTGAAAATTTTTGCCATGGCTGACAGAACAGGCATGAAATAATTCAAAACACAATTGTAGTAGAAGAATGCTACAGTTTCAGATCTGCAAGTTCGAGTGGCAACTAGCTAGAATTATGAATCGATTATGATATTGATCAGTAAGTGTTAGGTCTCTACAGACAGAATTGTCAAAAGGTTGGATGGAATTGACGAAAAATTGGAAGGTCTATCAAGGAAATTTGATGAACCTTCGATGGTGTTTTCTAAGATGGATCAGGTCGGAGGTGAGAGTTATAAAGAGGAGCTCAACAAGCTTAAACAAGAAAGCTTAGTTATGGAGTACTTGGTCAAGTTTGAGAAATTGAGAGCACTTGTGCTCAAGTTCCATCCAACCTTGACCGAGTCTTATTTTGTATCGAGTTTCATTAGTGGACTTGACGATGCGCTGCGACTTATTGTGAAGATGATGTGTTAACAAGCAACTGAGAGGGTGAGGCTTTATGACACGACATTGGAAGCCATTTCTAGAAAGCACATGCGACAGCCTAACGGTTATGCTAAGAGTAGCCAGCAGATTAGAGGTATTCCTAAGACTACTGAAACCCTAAGATCCAAACCAGTTGTTGCAAGAAGTGAGGAAAGACCTAAAATGGAGCAGACCATTCAGGATGACAAGGGAGGAAGGGCAGCGACTGGAGTAATTATTGAGGCTTCAACAGAGGAGAAATCCGTTGAAATGAATCCTGCTTCAATTTCCAAGAAATCTAAAGGACAACCAATAAATCATGATGAAGTAGCATGGGAACAAAACATTGATTCATTAGTGATGCCGGCTAACAGTTAAGCGGAAGATGAGATTACCCAAGATCCAAATCCAACAGAACGGGCTAGAGTTTCTTTAGATCATACTAGCCAAGTTGGTACCTACTTTTTCTCTGCACCGAAAATTGATGAGTGGCCAAAGATTGATGAAAAAGTTGACAAGTACAGCTTAAGGGTTGTCTTCTTTCCACAGCTCAATAGGGGTACTATCAAATTTTTTATTCGAGGGGAAGACAAGATTGAGCTCGGCCACAAGCTGCAATTACCCTTTGTAAATTGGTTTGTTGCAAACCAAAAATCATCTTCCTAACGTTATGAAATATTATATGTTTATCAGAGAGCAATTTGGTATGGGACAGGAATAAAGGTAAAGCATAGGCAGAAGGTGGTAGAGATTTTGTCTTAGCTAGGCTCTTTGCATCATGTGACGCAGCATGTAGCGCATGTGTGAAAAAACACACCAAAATAAACTCTCGAAAGAGCAAACTTCAATGACCGAAACTTGACTTTCAAGAAGACACAAAAACAAAACTATTTCGTTAAGAAAACCCAAATAAGTTGCTGAAATTTGATTAAGAAAAACTTGATTACAAACTCTAGATCCTAGGCATATTTATAGTATTTGGCTAATCCAAATCCATCTAATATTTGGAAAACAAAATCCAACTAGAATCCTAATAGAAATAAATCCTAATCAAACATGAAGTAGAATCCTAAATCAAGTAGAAACATGAAATAAAATCTTAAATCAAGTAGAATTTTAAAAACTTAAGAAATATTAAAATATTGTTCTGGCATGGTCGGGTCGGCTTTGGGCCGGGTCTTGATTGATGACCACATCATTCACCTCCACTTGAGAAGAATTCGTCCTCGAATTATGATCTTGGTATGACAACTCAACGTCTGACAAATACAAAGAAAGATCAGCAACATTGAATGTTTTGGAAATACCTATATAATTTGGCAAATCCACAACATAAGCATTATCATTGATCTTCTTTATAATCTTGTAAGGACCATACTTCTTTGGCTTGAGCTTGTTCTGTTGTCCTGTAGGAATCCGTTCCTTCTTCAAGAATATCATGACTTCATCTCCAACCGCAAATACCTTGTCCTTCCTATGCTTGTCAGCTGCTGCCTTGTACTTTTTATTCGCCTCGTGCAACTTTTGCTTGACATCTTCCTGAACTGCTTGAACGTATTCGGCTAAGTCACTAGCTGCAACACTGAAACCTGGTACCTTTGACAATTTTACCAAATCCAATGCATGATTAGGAACTTTCATGTATACGATAGAGAATGGTGATCTTCCTGTTGAGCTATGCACGGCGTTGTTGTAGGCAAATTCCGCTTGAGCTATGACTAGGTCCCATTGTCTTGGCTTGTCTTTGCAAACACTGCGAATCAAATTTCCTAAGGTACGATTCACCACCTCTGTCTGTCCATCAGTCTAGGGATGTGCTGTGCTACTGAAATTCAAAGATAAATCGAACATTCTCTACAAGGTAATCCAGAAGTGACTCAAAAACCTTGTATCACGATCCGAAGTAATAGTTTTAGAGACTTCATGTAGTCTAACAATCTCCTTAAAAAACAGTTTGGCTGTAGTTATTGCATCTATCGTCTTCTTGCATGGGAGAAAGTGCGCCATCTTGGAAAACCTGTCAACCACTACAAAAACAGAATCCATACCTCGTTGGGTTCGCGGTAGACCCAACACGAAGTCCATAGACAAATCGTCCCAAATAGCATTGGGAACAGGCAATGGCATGTAGAGACCGGCATTAGAAGAGTGCTCCTTAGTTGTTTGACATATATAACACCTCGCCACAATAATAGAAGCATCTCTCCTTGCTCTTAGCCAATAATACCTTCCCATAATAGTTTCAATAGTCTTGTCTCTGCCAAGATGCCCTGCTAAGCCACCACCATGCAAATCCCGAATAATTTTCTCACGAAGAGATGTGCAAGGGATGCACAACTGATTTCCTTTCATGAGAAACCCATCATGCACATAGAAATCTCCTGATGGTTGCTGAGACATGCATTGTTCCCACACATGTTTGAAATTCTCGTCTGTCACATATAATTCTTTCAAGCACTCAAATCCAACAATCTCAACACTAAGGGTCTTGATCAAATCCACACGCCTACTCAAAGCGTCCGCCACTCAATTATGTTGTCCCGACTTATGTACAATTTTATACGGAAATTTATCAATAAAAGCAAACCATCTAGCATGCATATCACTCCTCAATTGCCTTTGGCTACTCAAGTACTTAAGAGCTTAGTGATCCGTGTAAAGAACAAATTCTTTGGCAATCAAGTAATGTTCTCATGTCTTAAGAGCCCTCACTACTGCATAAAACTCCTTATCATAAGTAGACCACTTTCTTCTGGCTTCACACAACTTCTCACTGAAAAATGCAATTGGTCTCTTCTCTTGGGACAACACAACACCTATACCCACTCCACTTGCATCACACTCAACCTCAAACAATTTGTCAAAGCTTGGCAGAGCTAAGACAGGAGCGGTACATAATTTCTCTTTTATCAAGGTGAAACTTTGCTCTTGTTCTTCACCCCAATGGAACTTTCTTTTCTTCAAACACTTAGTAATTGGAGCCATAATACTACTAAAGTGTTTGATAAACCGCCTATAGAAAGTTGCTAACCCATGGAAACTTCGCACATCACTGACATTTTTAGGGGTTGGCCACTCTCTAATAGCTTGCACTTTTTCCTCATCTACCTTTACGCCCTCTTTGCTTATAACAAAGCCCAAGAACAACAAGCTCTCACTCATAAAAGTACACTTCTTCAAATTAGCATAAAGTTTGTTTTCCCTCAACACACTCAACACCTCCCGAATATGCCCTTCATGCCCATTAATAGACTTACTGTATATCAAAATACACCACAACGAATTTACCAATGAAAGGACGTAATACTTGGTTCATTAGTCTCATGAAAGTGCTTGGTGCATTGGTTAGTCCAAAGGGCATGACTAACCACTCAAACAACCCATCTCTCGTCTTGAAAGCTGTCTTCCACTCATCTCTAGGTCGAATTCTGATTTGATGATAACCACTTCTAAGATCAATTTTGGTAAAAATCACAGCCCCATCAAGTTGATCAAGCATGTCGTCGAGCCTAGGAATTGGAAATTTATACCCAATAGTAATTTTGTTAATGGCTCTACTATCAACACACATCCTCCAACTCCCATCTTTCTTTGGTGTCAATAATGCTGGCACTGCACATGGACTCATGCTAGTCTGAATGTGCCGTTTTCTCAACAATTCCTCTACCTGTCCACGCAAAATCTCATTCAACCTAGGACTCATCCTATAGTGTGGTAGGTTAGGCAAGCTAGCACCAGGAACCAAGTCAATGTGGTGTTGAATATCTCTCATAGGAGGTAGCTCATTAGGTAACTCATCAGGAACCACATCATGAAATTCCTCCAACAATCCCTGCACCTCCACTGGAATTTGATTCACCTTCAGTGGCTCACTCACACTCTCTCCCTTGATAACCAATAAGTGAACCTCTCGAGTATCCTTACACTCCCTCACAAACTCAGTGTGTTTATGTGTAATGGTAAGAAAATTTCACCCCTCCACTTTAAAAGCTTTGGTTTAATTCTTTTCCACTATGGGTAACAAAGTATAACGCACACCTTCTTTCTCAAGCTGATATGTGTTCTTCCTACCCGAGTGCTTAGCATCCACATCAAATTGCTAAGGCCTCCCAAATAAAATATGGCAAGTATCCATATCAACAATATCACAATAGACTTCGTCGGAGTACTTACCAATAGAGAAAGGCACCCTGCAACGTTCATCCACATGTATGCCACCAACTTCTTTGATCCATCCAATCATGTAAGGGCTTGGATGTTTTTCAGGAGTTAACTACATCTTTGCCACCACGTCTCTTCCTATGATGTTCTCCTGACTTCCACTATCAATAATCAACTCAAAGATTTTTCCTTTCACCGTACATCTCGTGCGAAAAAGCTTATGCCATTGAGTAGTATCTTCATTCTTTTGAGATAGCATTAACTTCCTCACTACACAGGTATATTGCCCATGTCCATAATCTTCTTCGTCATCCTCCCCATCAGGCCCGCAATATACTTACTCTTCAGCAACATCTTCCTCTTCCTTTTCTACAATGTTAACTATTTTCCTCCTTGGACAATCACTAGATCGATGCCCAATCTCATTGCACTTAAAACATTTTAAAAGAATAGGCTTTGCATAAGGATTAGGGGATTTTGGAAGATTAGAAGTAGTACCTCGAATGTTTCCCCCCATTGTAGCCTTATTAGGGTTGACTGTATGGGATGGATTGGAGGGTTGCGCTCCTTGAACCGACTTGCCTTTATCAAAAGCTAGTTGTTTATTTTCATTCCCACCATACCGACGATAGTTGTCATTACGAGATCTCTCACTCAACATTAACTCAGCCTTTAAAGCTAAGTTCATTGCTTCTTGCACACTCAGAACCATCTGAACCCCAATTTTATCACGAATAGCAGGCCCCAATCCATTCAAGTAACGAGTTGCTTGTTGATTGTCATTTTCTGACAATTGGTTTCTCTCCGCCAATCGCAGAAACTCAGAGGTATATTCATTCACACTCTTTATTCCCTATGCACATCTTTGATAAGCTTCAAACATATATTGCTCATAGTCAGGGGGCAAAAACCTACCTCTTAACAGCTGCTTCATTTGTCTCCATGTCTGAACTGGCAGTCAGCCTTCCCTCAATCTCGTTTCTCTTAATCGCTCCCACCAAACAGATGCACCGCCTTTCAACCTGTAAGCCACTAACTTTACTTGTCGTTCATCTGGGATCTCCATGTATTTGAAAAAACAGTCAACCTCAGTGATCCAATCCAAGAACCCCTCAATATCAAGATCTCCACTAAAGGTAAGAATATCAACTTTTAGTTTATACTCATCGTTGCCCCAGTGGTTGTGCTGATGCTCATTCCTCCTAACCGCTCTACCACCAGGGTTAGCTATTGCTTGACCAAAATCATCCTCTTCATCGCTATCTTCAATCACTGGTCTTCTAGGATTAACAAGGACATGATTAATGGGTGATTTTCCCGCTCCGGCTTGATTCACCCCATTATTCAGGTTCTTGTCATCATCAACTCGTAGTAAGGTGCCCAATTGGTTGCTATGTTGCTCTAATCGCTGTTGGATAGTACGAGTTACTTCTTGTTGTTCTTCGATTGCTCTCCAAACTGCGGACAACCCCTGATCATCGTCACGAGGCTGGTTGCTACCGTTACCTTCAAGATTGGCCATCTGATTGGTTGATTAACCGCTCTGATACCACCTGACGCAGCGTGTAGCGCATGTGTGAAAAAACATACCAAAATAAACCCTTGAAAGAGCAAACTTCAATGGCCGAAACTTGGCTTTCAAGAAGACGCAAAAACAAAACTGTTTTGCTAAGAAAACCCAAATAGGTTACTGAAATTTGATTAAGAAAAACTTGATTACAAACTCTAGATCCTAGGCATATTTATAGTATTTGGCTAATCCAAATCCATCTAATATTTGGAAAACAAAATCCAACTAGAATCCTAATAGAAATAAATCCTAATCAAACATGAAGTAGAATCCTAAATCAAGTAGAAACATGAAATAAAATCCTAAATCAAGTAGAATTTTAAAAACTTAAGAAATATTAAAATATTGTTCCAGCATGGTCGGGTCGGCTTTGGTCCGGGTCTTGATTGGTGACCGCATCACATGTCATCCAAAAGAAAGTAAAAAATGGTAGTAATAAAACGACAACTTCAATAGGAACTCAATCTTACAGAAGCGATTGTAAATAGGTTGCAGGTAAAGGACTAAGGTTCTATACAGTTGCAAACAAGGACCTTCCTAGGCTGCTAAGTGCCCTTCTTATTAATAGGCTTACACGTAAGGCACTTGATGAATTATCAGAGCTCTTTAGTTATTTAAGAGAGTGGAAAAGTGAGAACTATGTGTTTGTTGATGCCCTAATGCCACCAACTGGGGGATATCATAGTGATTACCAATCAATTCCTTCAAGTATTGTTGGGGTCAGCCTTACCCTAGAGATAATAATTTAGCGTTCTCCTGTGGATATCAAACCATTTAGATATGATGGAAGTACTAGCATACTAGTTTGTTCTAGAGAAGGAGATGGCTTACTGGAAGAATGCATGGAACTAGTCATTGAGCTATGGGAGCAAAACATTAGGGCTAAACAGAGGAATTGTCATGCAATTGGGAAGATGTTGAGAGAAAAGGTTGTTGTCAAACTACTAATTGCTACCATGTACCGGCATAGTTCATGTATGAAGACCCAAGACATTGTTGGGACTTATAGATCAATGGGAAAAGAGAGCCTTTGCATGAAGATCTGCAACACTTTACAAGTGCAGGAAAAGCAAAAGAGAAGGAATATAAAGGCAAAAAGGAATGGGCCTAGAAAGAGAAAGAGAAAGAGAGAAAAAGAAATTAAACAGACAATGAGGATGGGAATTGGATGAAGAAACAGCAGCTCAACGGTAATAAGTTTCTCGGAAACAAGAAACCTTTTAAGGAGGGGGGAATTGTCATGACCCTAGGAGCAATAGAGGGGCATTGTTGCAATAGGGTTATAAGAGTTTGTTAGGAGATATTTTGCAACTTATTAGGAGCACATGGATGCTGTTAAGAAATCAGTTAGCAACTAGCTATGCCTATAAAAAGGCTAATGTAAGAGGATGGACATCATGTGAAATGAAATGGAATTCCTTCCTTTCTAATTCTCTCTATCCCTCTCTCGTTTCTCTCTAATTCTCCCTCCCTTTTCTACTAATTTCTCTCCCTCCTTCAATTCTATCATTTTGATTTTTCCCCCTAATCCCAATCACAACCCTAAGTAACCCTAGGAATGTGACACCACACTATTGCAAAAATTTAAACAAATCCAACCAGTCATATTGTTTGATAAAAAAAACCCGTATATTTCCAAAGCGCATTTTTTTGCTCTTTAGAGCTAAGGTAAAAGCGCAACTTAAGTGCACTTTAAAAACACTTAGCTAAAGTCATTAAGCTTCACACAAAAAAAGCTCCAAGCATGCTGCACTTCGAGCTTTGCACTTAAAGCGCACTTAAGCATGCAATTTGTAACACTAATCTCAAACTAAATAAGGGGTCATGAAAAGTACCTCCCAAAAGATAGAGACCACTAAAAGGTCTAAAACCTAAATGAAGTTCCTTAAAGTATTTAGAAGTCAACTCTATCCTCTAAATTCTCACTCAAAAACAGATATAGAAATTCAGTTATGAAAGAGTGATTGATCATCTCTAACCTCCAAAATCCCCAAAAACCCTTGTTTAATAGGAATGTAAAAATATCCCACTTTCAAAATGGGAGTTGAAACATGCACTCATCTCTGCCCTTCGAACATGAAAACTAAAAACTAAATGAAAGAGGAATGAATAAAAGTTGTTACATCGCTAGAAATCTCGACTTGTATTATGTTGTCTTCAACTAGATAATATGAAGAGAAAAAGACGTTGAGCAAAATAAATAGCAATCAAATTATTTGATATGAGAACCACTAGTCTTCTATCCATCCAAACATACAAGAAAAATTCATCAGTATCCACATTCCTTTTCCCCTGGGAACACATAAAATTTTGTTAAAAATGCATTTACTGATTTGTAGAACTTGAATTTCAAATAATGCATTAGTTTAAACATCTAATACAATGCTTGTGCAGTTGTGCTTACAAATATATTGCCTTGAAACCATCAGATATAGTCAGCACACAATCCACTTATAGGCAATAATTCAAGTTCCAGGGTTGTTTCCATTTACCTTAGATGACAATTAAGCATTCCTTCTAATTCAGCATGATTTTTCACAGCCTTTGCCATAGAAATGGGAGATGGTCTGTAAACTGCAGCAGGTCCCCCAGATTGACCATTGTAACCATCATATGATTTGGCATTATGTTTGCTTTTGTTGCTTTCATTCCCAAGGCTCCCATAACATCTCTCACATGCAGACTTGTAGGTATTAACAATAGCAGCATTAACAGATGAAGTATCCAACCAAAGATGTGCCCCTCTCATCGCCAAACTGTAAAAGGAAACTGTGTGCTATCAATGGCTCTGCACAAAGTGAACCCCGAAATGCATGTTGATGATGGCAACAAAACAAGGATAATCCAATTCCAGAACAGTTTGCTACTTTAGAAAAACTTGTGTATGCATATCATAGGTACTGTAACCAAATCAGAGTATGTTTCTTCTTGTACCAGGGTAAATCGGATGCATTAATGATACATAAATTAAAATCAGATGCATTAATGGTCATATATTAGAATCCAAGACACATTTGAATTTTGAAAACAACTGAAACCACAAAGAACTTTCCAGTCATAAAAAAGTTCTACTATTGTGGGAACACGGAAAGATGCCTGGATTCTTTCTTTCTTTATTTTATTATTTATTATTATAGTTAACTTGGTTCAAGCCTTTTTGTTGGAAATGCAAGCTAGGGGAACAGGGTGTACATAATGAAAAAAACAGAGAGGAAGCTTAGAAGATCCACCAAACTGGGAAAACTTGACCAGGCATGTCGTAAAAAGTAAAACCAAATGCTATCTTGATCCTGTAAGTGAGATGCTGCCCATCTATTTTCTATGAACACAAATATTCATCACGAGAAGCTTACTAATAAATCTGCAAAAAAGCTCTCAACCCCACCTTTCTACCTCCGAAAGAATTGATTCATAGGGTCTCAACTCTATGCCTGCATTCTTCAAGTAGCCAATTACTTCTATGCTGACTTTAGAATTATCAATAAACAATTTTGCTCCATCCATCTCCACTATTAAGTATGCATACATAACAGGCGAATGTGGGACATCATTCCCTCTCTACAAACAAGATTGAAGGATGATTAGACCATTAACAGACAAAAATCCACAGCCATAAAGCAGAAAATGACAACTCCTGGATATTTTATCAAACAAAACAGAAGATTTAAGAATAATGTAATACCAACAAGTGAAGGGAACTAAATCAGGCTTAAGAATTTTGATGAGGAAGATTACCAAGTTCAGCAGCCAAGCAATTTCATCAAGCATGGAGATAACAATTGCAGAGGAACCACCATCACCGAGTTCAGACCTCAGGGAAGATAGTTTTGATCCCACATCAACACCGGCATATTTTAGGTCATGTACTCTTATAGGTCTGCTTGGAGGCTTTGGCCTTGAGTCTCCCCATATTTTATCTACTAGGTTTATGTCATACAAGTACACTAACTCATGGTTTTTCTTAGATATTTCCTCTTTCAATTCCTCTGCAGCATCAGAAGAAAAAAGAAACTGCTCCCTTCTCAGATACAAAATAAGATAGCATTAAACATAAGCATGTGCAAGGCAATCGGAAGTGCTTAAAATAGACAGAGAAAGGTATGTATAAAAATAAAGAGGAGAAAGACAAGAATACCATTCACTGCTAGAAAAATGAAAAACAATTGGAGTGGAAGTGAATGTCATGCAGAACAAGAAATTCAGATCCAACCCTCCAATCCTCATAAAAGCTTGCTAATACTTTTAGTCCAAAGTTGTTGCCAACAACAAGATTATCAAAACTTAATCTTACTATGGGGGGTTGGTCACACAAATTCTAGGTAGCCAGTCATTTCTATCCATGGCCTTATCTTCTGTAAGGCCTTGTTCAAAGTTTGCCATTGGTGAAAATTAAATCAAGGTAAAATTCCACACAATAGCATACAACCACTCAAGCTAAGAAACTTTGTAGTGTACAAAAACATGATACTTGCTGGTTGTTAGAACAGCAATTTTTGTCTTGCATGAGCTCCACTAATGCAACTACATTGTTTTAGCATATGAGAACAAATTTGCATCCGATTTACCCTGGTACAACTATATCACTAAATTATGGATATTCAACCATTTTTATAAGCAGCAATATAATAATTTTTTTCATATCTTGAGATGGTGATAGCTGGAATAGTTAAAAAGATAAATAAATAATTGTAATTAATGATCTCTTTTCTCTAAGTCATGTAAAATAAATTGATCTGCAATTAATAATTATTTATATATCCAAAGTTTCCCTAGCTATATGCAATTTCTATAATTTTTATGAATATTTTTTAGTTTATAATTTTTTAAAAACAGAACTAATAGAGTTTAAAAATAAAAATGAGATCCCATTGTTATGTTCATATATACCTGCTTTGAGTTAATCTTTACAAATTTATAACATAGGGTTCTATTTAATTCACTTTTGTTGTTGGGATTTCTTGGGATTACCACCCTACGTGCTCATCCGCCACTCGTGCCTTCGATTTCGGCAAAGGAAGTAAATTGCAGGCTGGCCTTTGGCTCTTGTTTAGGCCGAGTATCGAACTCATGACCTACTAGTACTAATCCCAGCATATCACTTGTCCAAATATTTGTTATTATAAAACTTTGTTTTGAATCATGAAAAATTACTTATGCAGTGACCTGGAAATGAGCCAAGCTAGCTTGCAAGCTTGTCACAACTCAACTTGTTAATTTTCACAATAAGTTGGGTTCATGAATCAAATGAGTTGAAGTCAAGATGAAAAATATAGCTTGTTTAATAAATGAGCCGAGCTCGATTCACAATGTGTTTGACTCATTTAGTTCATGACCTATCTCGATTGAATTATATATACTAAAATTCTTATATACATAATACATTTTATATGTTATAATATATATTAATAGTGCATCACGTTCTATTATATCTTAATAGTAAAATATATGAAAAGAATTTTCAATCTTAAAATTTTAAGCATTAAAAAGTACTTTTTTGTGATTAAAAATTTAACTTTTCCCCTGATGAATTTCCTATAGTAAATTTAATTAGGACAAGATATAATTTATTATGGCAAATTTATCATTTCAAAATTATTGCATATTTGATCCATACATTTTCTTTTCCATGTAATTAATTTTTGGGGTGTTGAAGTAAGATTTATTTGGTTTTTTTTTTTTTTCAGGCTGAATACAGTTAAAATGAGTTGAGCTAATGAACCGAGCCACAAACCAAACCAATTTTAATTGAGTTAAGCTCGAGCCAGAAAATTTGTTTTATATTGAAAAATAAATAAAGTCAACAACTTAAGATAGAAAACCAAAAACCAATAATGAAAAAGGATATGAAGACAATTGTATATGAAGGCAGAAAAAGAAAAAACAGTGCTCCAATTTTTTATAAAGATATAATGCAGCATTAAATAGTAGATGATGAAAACATCATCGGATGTTATGTAGTACTCACAGGATCAATACCAACTTTACAGCCAGAAGCCAAAACATTATTTAGCCATTCACTAGTGGTAGGTACTCCCAAATTGCCAGCCCGCATGAGAATCCAGCTGGAACTCAATTGCTTCTCGGCCTAATCATTTAGAGGTTATAATTATCAACAACAAAGTACAGTCTATATACTCAAGCTAATTGACATTGGAATTAGAACTGTTTCATCAAATAAACCACTGGGTTATTGTCTCAAACCTGAAGAAAATATCGTCCATCTGTCCAAAGAGCTGCTTTATCTTTTGTGACAACAGCGGTGCCAGCACTACCAGTAAATCCTGATATGTAGGCCCTCCTCATATAGTTTTCCGCAATAAATTCACTCTGAAACCCAGAGGAAAAGTTCAAATTGATGGCAGAAACCATTTTCTTAGAGGTTTTAGCAATAAATAACTTGTAAAATATAAAGAAAATGGAACCAAATAAGCTCAACTAGGAATTTTTAATGTTCCACAAAAATAAATTCTCTCTAACCACCAATGTGATTAAGGCACACATTTGAGGCCAATGAAAATTGAAGATTGCTAAATCCACATACTTTCAAGCTGTATCCTTATCACTCTCACTCATAGCCTGGCAACTGAATAAATAAAATGGTAGAACAAATTTAAGGCGAAAACGATTTGGTTCCCCTACCCATACCCTCATCATTGCCATCACCAAGAATGGCGCAAGCAAATTGCAAACCTCGATAGAAACCAACAAGCATAGCAAATTTACAAACAGTCGGCGAGCTACACATTCTACGTACATCTCGCGACATATATAGCTCAATAAAGGGAAAACCTAGCAGAAACTCAATGGCAAAATCAACGAAAAAACTCTATAAACGATAAGAACGAACCTGATGAGCGTCCTGAGAAGGGATGATGTAAGCGTCAATACCAATTCCAGGCTTGGAGAAGAGCTCTCGGAGAGCTCGAAGCTTGAGGTCTTGCTGGGAATCGGCGCGCTTCTTTTTGAGCTCCGAGGATGGCTTGGCGGAGATGGAGCCGGAACTGCGGACGATCGATGAAGAGAATTTAGGGGGAACTGAGGATGTGGATTGGAATTTGGCGAAGATGGGTACGGAGACGGAGAAGAAATGGAAGTAGCGAGGGTGCAGCTTTGAAGAAATGGTTGGGGCAAAAGCCCTAGAGAGAGAAAGCGAAGTCGATGCTGTCAACTCCATCGTTTTAGAGAGAGAGAGAGGAGTTGTGGCTCTGTGGAGATAAGGCTCGGGTCTCTCCGTTTGTCCAGAGGAGGAGCAGAAGACCGCTCGAACACCGAAACGATGTCGTTTCGTGATATACTGTATACTGTACCGTCTAGCTCCATGAACATTTTTTTCTAATATAATTTTTTTTATTTATATTGTCATCTCATTATTATTTTTATTATATATTTGGAGTAATTGCAAATAACACCCCCTTAAGTTTGGAAAATTTACAAAAAATATATATATTTTAACATCCTTATTGTTAAATAAATGAGTTAAATAGCTAATTTATTACTTTTTAATTAAAAAATAAAAAATAAAAAAATTAACCGATGATATAATAGACCCAACGGTTCCGTTTGACATGCAGTAATCCATCTAAGTTTATCAGCAATGTGTAACAAACTTAAACCATGAACAGAAAAATATAATAAAAAAATAAATTTTGATAAAACTCAATAAAACTAATATTTGAGTCTTGTGAAACATATAATAATACAAAAAAGTAAATAGAAAAATTATAAGAACATGAATAATAAGGAGATAAAAAAAAGGAAAAAAAATAGATTATGAAACCAAAATCTGAATTCTGTCAAACTTAGAATAGATAAAAAGATATGGATTTATACAAATATATTTGAATTTGATGAAACTTAAAAATAAATAGAAGAAAACAAAGAATAACTCAATATAAATTTCATTCAAAAAGAATAATAATAAGAATAAAGAAAAAAATAGATAAAGGCTTATTGTCGTTGTCATTTTATTACGGTCCACTTAAATAAATAAATAAAAAAATATACAAGAGATTTAAAAAAATATATAAATATAAAATCATATCCAATGATTTCTTTATTTCAATTCGCAACATTAATCCCAAAATCAGCTCTCAAATGTCACTTGTCAAATTAAATCTTAATCGCCAAAAATTTGTCAATGCCGAAAACCAACCACAAATTGAAAGAAACTCACGCTGAGGATCATTGTCATCTCAATATATAAGAGATCGACTAAACATAATGAATAGCGAAAAAAGACGAATTGATCATTAAGTATGGCGAAAAACATATCAATCACTGAATCTAACAATGAAAGATGAATCGACTAACAGAGGCGACGGAAATGATGGGCCAGCAATGCTTGCATAGCTTGTTATTCATTGTCTAAATTTGTGTTTTTTTATTTATTTATGTGTATTAAACTAGCGATATTATGTATTTAATTATTAATTTTTATATTTAATTAAGGTGGTCGGAGATGGGATTTAGAACGGCTTTTAAGTGTAGGATTCGTATTTTTTCCCCTCTGAAAAGTGAGATTTGATTTAAGTAAGCAAATAAAAAGTTAGAATACTTTTACCTTCCTTCCTTCTGTTCTCATTATTATTCTTTTCATTTATAATTATTTGCTTTCATTTTCTTTTGGGTTTGCTCAGTCAGAGCTGAAGCAGTGAGTGCGAGAGGTGGATCGAAACAATTGAATTAAGCAAAAGAAGATGTCTTTGCAATCGGTATTCGTTTCTTTTTCTCGACTTTGGAAGATTGAGAGTCACTTTTTCGTTTCTTCTCCCATCGAGCCACCACTTTTCAGCCCTTCTCCGATCTCTGAAACCCTCAACAATGGCAATCATAAGCGAAGAACCAGACCCACCAACTCCATCACCGCCTGAATCCACCACATCGCCGCCACACAAACACACTTCCCCAAACCCATTCTCCTTCTGGTTCTACTTCACCCTCTCTGCTTCGCTCGTCGCTCTCCTCTTCCTGTCTCTCTCCAGCCTCTCTCACCAGGACCCAAAATCCTGGTTCCTCTCCCTCCCCGACGGCCTCCGCCGCCACTACGCAGCCGGCCGAACTATCAAGGTCCAGACTGCCCCAAACCAACCCCCGATCGAAGTCTTCACCATCCAAGAAGGTTCCCCCAAATCCGAAAACGTACTAGTTGTTCATGGCTTGGGTTGTAGTTCATACGCCTTTCGCCACGTGGTCAAGTCTTTGGGCCTCAAAGGCCTACGTGCCGTTGCCATCGATCTGCCCGGTTCTGGGTTTTCCGACAAGTCGGTGATGGTGGTAGAAGAGGGTCCAGTTGGGGTTTTAGGGAGGGTTTGGGATATTTATAGTGAGATTAAAGAGAAAGGACTGTTTTGGGGGTTCGATGAGTTGGTTGAGAAGGGGTATGTGAACTATGAAGAAAATGAGATTAGGGTTCAGAGGAGGGAGGCTGTTAGGGCAATTGAAGTGGGGCCTGAAGAGATGGGTAGGGTTTTGGGGCAAGTGGTTGATGCAATGGGATTGGCACCTGTGAATTTAGTTTTACATGACTCAGCATTGGGGTTGGCCGCGAATTGGGTGTCTGAAAATCTGGGGTTGGTGAAGAGTGTAGCGGTCCTTGATGCCAGATCAAGTGCCTCGGCCTTGCCTTTGTGGGTATTGCAGATCCCAGTGGTTAGGGAGCTCGTAGTGGGGTTTAGGTTTGTGTTTGTTAGGGTTCTTGAATTTTGTTGTTCTAAGTCGATTGGTGGTTTGGATGCAGAGGCTCATAGGATTCTTCTAAAAGGGAGGGATGGAAGGAGAGCGGTTTTGGGAATGGGGAAGAAGATGAATTGTAGTTTTGATTTGGTGGAATGGGGTAATTCAGAAGGGGTGAGCGGTTTGCCAATGCAAGTGATTTGGTCTAGTGGTTGGTCCAAGGAATGGACTGAGGAGGGACAGAAGGTTACCAATGCTCTTCCAAAAGCATCGTTTGTCATGCATTCTGGTGGTCGCTGGCCTCAGGTGGGGATCTTAAATCCTTCTTATCTTTCCTAATGTGTATGATGAATTTGTTCATTTGAGATGTTCTCTACATTTTGTTGCAGTCGATAAAAGTGATTCTTTACTGCGGGTGCTAAAAATACTGACTTTGTTTCAGAAGAAATGTCAAGGGTTGGTTCCCTTTAAAATGACATCTGTCTAATGCTTGATGAGTTCTCTTGATCAATGTTTTTTTGAGAACTAGAAAGGATAGCAAAATGGATTCACAGAGGCTGTATGGCAAAGAATATAGTTTACATTCTCGGACTGGGAATTTATCAGGTTCACAATTGAAAAATGTCTACTAAATATGGATTTTTTTGCAGATCTGTGACATGTTCTACCATCGATATGATATTAATCATATGATTAAGAATATGCACATAAAATAGAGAAAGTGAATAAGGTTCAGTTTGCGTATAAAAATGACCCTCTCCTGACTCTTGTGGAGTGGGAGTCTTGTGTACTGGAGATACTGTTTAGCAGGATAGATGGTTGGGATGTTTGTTGTGAATCCAGCGCAAATATTTTATAGTTGATCAAATATTTTATGCTCTTTAGCAGAATAGATGGTCTGGATGTTTGTCAACTCATTATCCATCTGATGCATATCCATCATCTACTAGTGTTCATTTTACTTTTTCTGAATGTTAAGTTTCAGCTACTTCACTAACAACTGACTGGAATTCTAAAAGTTGTAGTCTTGGAGCTGAGCTTCCTTTATGTTGATTTCCTTATTTGATATGTGACAGACAGAAATTGGTTAAAGTTCTCAAATGGTGAACCAAAAAAAAGAAAAATATATAATAGAAGTTGCCTCTTTTGCTTTCCTTGGACAAGTGCTAGAGAAGTTTGCTTTTGCAATACTAATTCAAGAGTTGGAAAGGTAGATTGACTAGGACTGCCCACAATGGGGAGATAATGTGCTATAATTTGCTATATTGGTTACTGAGTTATAAAAATCTTTGGTCTTAGTTATAGGGTGTTGGATATTGTTACATTTGGATTCTGAATACCATTGTTTTATTCTGTTCAAGGATAATGCAGCTGATGATCTAGCCAAAAGCATCTTTCAGTTTCTGTCTACATTGCCAAAGTCTGTTAGAGAAAGGGACGAAGAGCCAATACCGGAGCATATTCATGAGCAGTTGAACGAGGCAGAAGGAAACAACCACCACCACCACCACCACCATGGTCACGGCAGTCACGAACATGATCACGCCCATGCTACTGGTTTTATGAATGCATATGGACTGGACCATGGATGGGCCAGTTGAGTTGTGCTATTTGTCTTTGCCAGACGGCAGCTGCAGTGCAACCCAAAGCTCCATGCTGTATGTTCACTGTTCATCTGCCCAGGAAGAGTGTTTTTTTTTTCGCTTTCTGTCTGTAAAATTCTTCATTCCTGGAAGCCACGCATCATACAGGATGATCTTTCTTGATCCATTCAGCTGTAATTGTATTCTCTCCATCTCCAGTTGGATTTATTTTAAGCTCTGGCCTTCCTCGTCGTGGAATTGATGAATTCATAATTTAAATTTTATATATATAAAGATAGTTGAGTGATACTGAGAGGAGCTATCCATATATATTAATAGGCAAAAGACATAAATATGCCCTTCAACTTTATCTTTATGAGTCATTTTAAATCTTAATTTTAGAACAATCACACATCTCATTTGACAATTGAGAGCCCATGAGTTATATGCACTATGCAAACTCTTATCATCCACAACGCCGCCTACAAATTTGTCGATGAGGCTATCATCCATAATGTCAGCGAGATTGGAGAGGGAGGCCATTGGTGGGTCGTTGGTGAGGGACACAAGAGGTGAGTTGGTGGCAACGGCGGACAGAAGTGGGTCGGCAACTAGGGAGGCATGCAATCGGTTCGATGATGTGAACCTTGATATAACATAGTCGCGATGAAGGTTGATCTGGAAGAGGGAGGCCAGATCGGCATCTCAAGTTTTCCAGTTGTCTTTCTCATATTTTTTTGTGCTAGGGAGATTGGTCGATCGATGCGATGGAGGTTAATGGTCGATCCAGTGGGTCTCTTGGTTGTCTTTCTCGTGCTTCTTTGCATGAGAGATATCGGTCGATTGACACAATTGAGGTCAATGGTTGGTTTGTTGTCTTCCTATTTCTCCTAATTTGTGGGTCAATCATGACAGTACAATTGATCCATCATATTCTTTAATCACGCATGAAGTGTGTAATGCTAACAGAAAAAAGAGATCAATTAGATGCATAATTAATTTAAATTTGTCAGGTAAAATGTGTGATTGTTCCAAAATTAAGAGTTGAAGGTATCTCAATTCTCAAGTTAAAATGCCAAATGACTCAAAAGGATAAAGTTTAAGTTCATATTTATATCTTTTATCTATATAAATATAAATTATGGGTGTGGTGACTCTGTGCATATATATTAAATTTAAACACAATTTAATTAAATAAGAAATAGAATATGTAATGTGCGCAGTACGCATACGGTGCAAGATAGTGGACGTCCCCGTCGAAGCCGCCGCCTCGGCTATGACAACTGGCAATCTCTCCTTTTCAGCGGTGCACTAAAATACGCCGGGGAGCACCATTGCCACACCCTTCTTCCCATCTCTATAACTGAAAATGAATTGTTGTTGCAACGAAGACGAAGACGAAGGCGAAGGCATCCTCCAACCGCTCCATCCCCATTCCCTTACAATTCCCAACGCCCCAACCCTAACCCTGGGCTGCGCTTCCTCCGCCAGGTCCAACGGCGGTGTGGTCACCGTGCTGTCGCCGATGAACTCCAACTTTGAGGCTCTAGTTTGCAGGGACGTGCTCCGGACAATCTTCGAGAAGCTCCCGGTGGTGGATCTAGCTCGGGCGGCGTGCGTTTGCAGGTTGTGGTGGTCTGTGGCCTCCGACCGGGAGATGCAGACCAGGGCCTTCAAGGCGCCGTGGAAGTTGAAGGACGTCGTCGGGAATCCCAGCTCCGGAAGCTTCTGGAGAGACAATGGCCTCGGCCGCTTCGCGATTTCGCACCACTTAGTCCGTGGGGACTCCGTTGCTAGCCTCGCTGTCAAGTACTCTGTTCAGGTATTCTCGGATTTCGTTTGTGTGCTATGGGGATTGAAAACTTTGAAGGTCCGAACCTTGTACGAATTTGGAGTTGCTTATAATTAGATGTATCAAAACTTGTGAAGAGGTTGCGACCGTGGTGTGTGGAGCATCAAAAACAAGCTATTTGTCCTAGCAGTAGCCTTACTGATAGTATTGACGAATTAAGAACTAATGTCAACGAGAAGCCCTAACATTGATGAAAGATTAGGTCACATTTGCAACATTTTGATATTTTAAACTAGTTGCACGAAATTAGTTAGTAGTAATTCATTCAAAAGCCTGGTTCAAAGGGAGGGGAAGATGTATATTTGCACTTTCAGTTTCAGGTTTTCGTTTTGAAACATGAACATGTTGAGGATGGAAACAAGTCGCTGACTGCTCAACTAAACAAGAAAAAGATCAATGCGAATCCTTAATTGGCTCTTCATGAAGGAATTTCTTTTGGCCAAGCTTAGGGCAATTGTGTTCTTCATACCATTGAAACCTTGTTTTTGTTGGTCTTCTTCTGCCTTTACTCCGTGCCCATTTTCAATTTGATACAAACCTCTCATCCTTGCAATGCTTTGGATGTTGGACATGACGCATGGTTATACTAGATAAATGATCCCCCTTCCCCTGAGCTTTCATAGCACCAATGGCTATAATCCTTCCTTCTTTTTTTTTTTTTTTTTGCTGGGTAGCTGTAACATCCTTATAATATCCTTTTTTCTTACAGAACCATCACCTCTATTTAAAAGAGATGCTAATATTCTATGTTAATTAGTGTTAGTTTTGTATTATCTTTGAGCTAAGATATACTTCACTTTTCCCTGGGTTGTATGCCTTCCAGTTTCTTTCTCTAATTTAGCATTTAACACCCCTTTTAGGAACACTCCAAGCATCTCCTCCCTGTAAACACAAAAGAAGAAAAAAAAAAAAATCTACAAATGTCACCTAAAAGGATATGAAATCTTGTATCTGGTTGTACAAGGGGATTAAAGATTTGTTTCTACGCATTAATCACTCAGGAGAATTATCCTTAATTATCATTAAGATAGGTCATGAAAAGAGTTCAGTATCCATTAAATTTAAATAACGAAAAGCATGAACGATGATGATAATCACGCTGGAAAAGTTGTTCTTATTTCCCGTCATTTTCTCCATGCCATGACTTAGCACGTACTAGTAAAATGTGTAAAGGTATTTATTAAGTTCTGAGAGGGTGCTGCTGCTGAGAAGTTAGCCTCATGCTTTGAAGCTCACGGAGGTTATAGAACCTTGGAGTTAATAGCTTTTGGGGTAAATCACACCAAAGATCACTAAACTTTAGTGTGTTTTTCATTTTGATCACTAAACTTTAATTCTTTTTAATATGATCACAGAAGTTTAAAAAGTTTTGCAATGTGGTCACATATATGATTTTTCAGCCACTTTATAGCCGGAGTGGGTGACGTGGCGCTGATATGGTAAACAATAAAAATATTCTGCAATAATATTTCAATATAATATTATTATATATTGACACGTAGCACGTTCTAATTAGTTGTCATTGCACAATAATTTTTATTATTTGCCACATTAGCCAGAAAATCTTACATGTGACCACATTGCAAAATTTTTTAAAGTTTACTGACCAAAATGAAAAGCACACTAAAGTTTAGTGATCTTTAGTGTGATTTACCCATAGCTTTTGCTTAGAGTTGGTGGTCAATCATCATTCGTGTGATGAATGTACCAATCATGATCTAATGCATTATTTTCATGTCTTGATAACATACAGCAAGAAATTTACAGGAAAAAAAAAAAGATAACATATAGCAAGAAATAATATTCATGGTTGTGTTGCTGGTGCACCTGTTTGAAACTCTACAACTCCCTGGAAAACATCATTTCTGAATTCTCATGTGCTAGTTACTTCTGGCACCTCATTAAAAAAATTCTTATCTTTCCACAAATGCATTAGGAGAACCCGCAATGACAAAAAACTTGTTATGGCCTGCTTAATCATAAAATACAATAACAATATCACAAGCCTTAATCCTATTAGATGGGGTTGGTCACACATAAATTCTAGCTTTCCAACCATCTCTATCTCAGCCATGACCTCTGTAAGGCTAACAAATGAGATAATGTTTAGAAATAATTTCCATTACATGCTTGAAAGGACCAACCAGTTGATCCATTTTATGATTGTACCTAGCCGGGTTTTGTCCCTTAGGGAACACCCAGTTGGCGTAAGACTCTAGGTTGTCTTCCCCAATGAAAAGAGTGGAATGGAGCCCCATCAAGTTGCCTATACAAAACTGCCTTTTGTCATTGCTATGTTTATTTCTTCTGGTCATGCACTCCTTGATTGTGCATGGTTTTCTTGTTTTGAACTTTTTTTCTTGAGATTTTTCAAACTATTATAGTATTTTTAGTCTTTAGTTGGTGTCAAATGTTTTTGTATGACACTTTTTGTGCATGTCTGTAGGTTATGGACATAAAACGCTTGAACAATATGATGAGTGACCATGGCATATACTCAAGGGAGAGATTGCTAATCCCTGTAGGCAACTTTGACCTTCTGATTGGTGGTACATGCTACATAGAGCTGGATGCTTATGCCAAAAGGGAAGTGGCAGTACTCTATCTGGAGGGAATCCCTGACAGGAAGGCCAACTGCCTGTTGAATAGGGTGTGCTCTGATCGAGGCAAGAGAAGGATAATTGATTCCTTGAAGAGAAGCATGCAAGTCGATGATGGAACTGCTCGATATTACCTTTCCATATCAGATGGTGACCCCGAGCTGCACTTACAGAATTCTCCGAGGATCTTAGATGGGAGAGAAAGACAGGGTTGGCCTAGATCCATGCTCAATAAATTGACAAGCCTGGACTTGCTGGAAAATTGCAAAGCTTGGTGCTGAGACAGATAAGTCTCAATGCCGGGATACTATTATACATTCACAAAGTATTCATGTACTGGCATTTCATACATTCATCTACGTTCTGTAAAGCCCCCCATGCTTGTGTGCTTCCTGCTTCAAACATGCAATAAGGCGTCTCTAGCTGAACTGTCATTGTTATAAATCA